>NC_143552.1:26408166-26711833 GCF_054136105.1 Typopeltis vanoorti
TGATGTGGCCATTATTCCTGGTGTCTTACACCCTTGGATGTATCGGTCAACAAATCATTCAAGGACTACGTATGAAAATTCTGCATTGAGTGAATGGAATCCATCAACTGTGACCTGAACTTCAGCAGGGAAGATTAAGAGAGACCATCATTAGAATTATTGTTGTGCAACTGGATTTTGAGAGCTTGGAAAATGATTTTGCCAGAAATAATTGCCAAGAGTTTGTGTCAAAGCTGTATAACTGAGAGGAGACCTCCACATAGCCTTTAAAGGAATGCGGATAACCGACCAGGGCTTCTGACCTAATGTCCAATCCTCACCTTCTCGTGGTGCACCATGTTGGGTATCTACTTAGATACTGAACGAACGAGGATGGGCTGGCAATTTGGGATTTAGCCGACCAAATTGTATTCTTATTGGTTAAACCAAAATAAAATGATGGTATAACATAACAAAATTTCATGCTGGCTGGGGCGTTGCCCGGTTAAACAAGGGCCCCTGTTGTTTTCGTCAGGTAACCAGGGCAAACAGCGAAAGGTCAGCTACTGGAACAAATCTGAAACACACCCCAACTCAACATACATCACCAGAGTTAAAGATCGGTACTATCAACATAAGAAGCCTGAATGACAAACAAATGGAGTTAACTGAGGAATTTGATAAGTACCAGATGGACATAATAGGGGTGACTGAAACAAATAAGACAAAAACTGGTGAGATCTTTCTGAGCAGTAAATACAAAATGTTATATTCAGGCAATGACAATCAAGGAAAAGAAGGAGTAGCCATAGTATTCAACACAAAATACGAGGCTAATCTTCTTGATTGGCAGGCAGTCTCAAGTAGAGTAATGTGGGCAAATGTGAGAATGGGGAACTGGACAATGAGACTTATTTGTGCCTATGGTCCCACAGAAGGTTCTACTAAGGTAGAAGTGGAGAAATTTTTTGAGGCTTTAGAAAAAGCAACTGACACAATGAAAAAGGAAAAGTTGGTCCTTGTTGAGGATCTAAATAGCAGAGTAGGAAATGATTGTGAGACATACAAAAATATTTTGGGAAAATTTGGAGAAAAGAGCTAAGCTAATAATAATGGCAAATATCTGTTGGATTTCTGCTCAGTACATGGACTGGTTATTACTAACACCATGTTCCAACATAAAAATGTGCACAAATTCACATGGAGAGAAGAGGCAAGGAATAAGAAAAGTCTCATTGATTATGTTATTGTTGATAGTGATATTTCCTCCCTGGTGCAGTACACCAGAGTGTACAGAGGATTGAAATTGGAAGTGATCACTGTTTAGTCTTGAGCAGGATAAAATTGAATTTCATATTGAAAAGAATAACATGTAAGAAAGTTTTAAAGCGAATAAAAGTTGAGCAGCTCTCAGATGTGAACTGCAGACTAAAATACACAAAGATTATTGAAGAAAAAATGAGAGTTTGAGTACAGGAATCAAACCTTGGAGATTCAGTGGCAAGCCTTGAAGAAAACCCTGGTTGATTCAGCTAGAGTAGCATGTGGTGAAGTTGGCTACAAGGATAGAAAAATTAGAACTCCATGGTGGACACAGGAAGTTAAAGAGACAGTGAAGGAAAAGAAGAAAGCATATCAAAAGTTACTGGCAAATAAGTCAGCTTGTGCTCTCAGAGAATACAGGAACAAATGCAAGAATGTTAAACACTATGTAAAACTAGCTAAACAAAAGTCATGGACTTGCCAAAAGACTTTGGCAAGAATATAGAAAATAAATATCAAGAAGGTGGCAAAATATTCTGAAGGTTGTTGAAGAAGCTTAGGAATGGAGGAAAAAATGCTGTAAAAGGAGTTAGAAATGATAAAGGTGACATGAAAATGGGAGAAAAAGATATCCTTGAGTTATGGAGTAATTACTTTGAAAACTGCTAAATGAAACAAGTAGTGATGACCGCACAGTGGTAAAAAACACTGACCAGGCATGCAGTCAGGAATACATATCCATACTTGAAGTAGAAAATGCCATCAAA
Source organism: Typopeltis vanoorti (assembly GCF_054136105.1). Classification (NCBI taxonomy): domain Eukaryota; kingdom Metazoa; phylum Arthropoda; class Arachnida; order Uropygi; family Thelyphonidae; genus Typopeltis; species Typopeltis vanoorti. The sequence goes on from NC_143552.1 coordinate 26,410,176, forward strand.
GGCTTGAGATGTGGAAATAGCAGCCAAGTGCAGGAGATTCAGTGGCAAGCCTTGAAGAAAACCCTGGTTGATTCAGCTAGAGAAGCATGTGGTGAAGTTGGCTACAAGGATAGAAAAATTAGAACTCCATGGTGGACACAGGAAGTTAAAGAGACAGTGAAGGAAAAGAAGAAAGCATATCAAAAGTTACTGGCAAATAAGTCAGCTTGTGCTCTCAGAGAATACAGGAACAAATGCAAGAATGTTAAACACTATGTAAAACTAGCTAAACAAAAGTCATGGACTTGCCAAAAGACTTTGGCAAGAATATAGAAAATAAATATCAAGAAGGTGGCAAAATATTCTGAAGGTTGTTGAAGAAGCTTAGGAATGGAGGAAAAAATGCTGTAAAAGGAGTTAGAAATGATAAAGGTGACATGAAAATGGGAGAAAAAGATATCCTTGAGTTATGGAGTAATTACTTTGAAAACTGCTAAATGAAACAAGTAGTGATGACAGCACAGTGGTAAAAAACACTGACCAGGCATGCAGTCAGGAATACATATCCATACTTGAAGTAGAAAATGCCATCAAAGGCTTGAGATGTGGAAATAGCAGCAGGAGTAGATGATATTCGACCAGAACTTCTGAAGTATGGTGGTATAAAAGTCTTACAGTGGCTGCACTGCATAGCTCAGAAAGCCTGGACAGATGGACGAATTCCCAGTGATTGGAGTAGAGCTCTCATAGTACCCATATATAAAAAAGGTAAATAAAACTGAATATGAGAATTACAGAGGTATTTTCCTTCTGAGTGTTCCTGGCAAGATCTATGCAAGTATACTTGAGAAACGTTTGAGAAGAATTGTGGAAGAAAAGCTTGGTGAAGAAAAGCTTGATTCAGGCCAAATAGAGGCTGTCAGGATCAGATCTTCACTTTACGATAAATAGTCGAGAAAGCATGGGAATATAACAAAGATCTGTATTTAAGTTTTATCGATTTGTAAAAGGCATATGACAGGGTGCCAATGCGCTACAGTTATGTGGTGTCAATGGGGCATTATATCAAGCAATACTTAGTCTTTATTTGAGTTGTAAGTCAGCAGTTAGAATTGAAGGAAGTACAGGAAGATGGTTTAATGTTAAATCTGGTGTGAGACAAGGATGTACATTATCCTGTCTGTTATTCATTATCTATATGGGATCACGTTATGATGGAAAGTGGTATTAAACATGATATCAAAATTGGAGATGTTAATGTCAGCTCTTTGCTTTATGCGGATGATGTTATACTTCTAAATAAATCCGCTACAAGTCTGCAAGATTCTCTGACTAAATTGAATAACTGTTGTAATAGATATGTTATGAAGGTCAGCAATAAAAAGACAAAGACAATGAAAATAGGCAGAATCATTGAAAATGTCAACTGTGTTGTGAATGGAGAACCTGTGGAACAGGTAAAACATTTCAGCTACTTAGGCACGATTTTTAGTGAAGATGGTAAATTAAATATAGAAATTGACAACAGAATCAGCAAAGCTGGTATGGTGGGAAGTCAATTGAATAAATTCATATGGAATAAGAGAGAAATTAGTTGGAACACTAAATTAGTTGTATACGAGACAGTGTTCAAACCAGTTTTAACTTATGGATCTGAGGGCTGGGTCAGAAGTAAAACACTTGACCAATGACTAGAGACCGCAGATATGATTATAGCCATGAACGGATGGCATCAATGGCTATATCATATTAAAAACAAGGATATTAGGAAAGAACTTTACATTGTCAGCATCCAGGAATGTGTTAGCAGAGCTAATCTCAGCTGGTATGGTCACTTAAACAGAATGAGTGAAGAAAGATTAGCAAAACAAGTGTTCTCTGCCAGGTTGGCAGCAAAACGACCCAGAGGAAGACCAAGATATAGGTGGATTGATATGGTACAAAGTGCCTTAGATGATAGAAATATAAGATCTGATAATGTTGGAGTCTTGACAAGTAAGAGACTGAGTTTGAAGAAAATTCTAGATAGGCAGTTAGTGATGATGTAATTTTTTTCATGTAGTACTATCATATCCTGTACACCCCTTGAGGGTACATGGCAGGAATTTGATGATGATGATTTCATTTTCTTGTGGTGATTTGAATTGTTAATATGGTTTGTCCATAGTTATTAGCCATTAAAGAACTAAATTAAGGTGCATAAGTATAATCATTAAATAGGTACATATTGTGAATATGAATTGAAGGCATCTAATGTTACATTACATATTCAAGACAAATAATAATAGCTGAAAGAATAAAAGAATGATTCAGAATAAATGAATTAGGATTTGTGCACCATTAATGTTGGCACTACAGTTGATGAATAAATGTAACATGGTTCTTTAAATGTTTAATCACTTGCACATTGTCTGTTATCTCTAATTTACAAGTTATATAATTGTATAAATAATTGAGGTATTACATTTTACAGGTACCTCAAAAAGGAGATTGTCCACCTACGTGTTGTAATTTTCCTGTTGCTGTAGCTAGGGATAGCATGTTTGTATTCTCTGGTCAGAGTGGTGCAAAGATAACAAATAGTCTCTTTCAGTTTCATTTTAAGGAGAAATAGTAAGTCTGCAGATATGAATTATTATTATTTGTAGTAACCAATATATTTACAAGCAGAGCGATTTCTCAATTTTAAAATACAATTAAAATATAGAGATATTTAAAGACATAGTAGTAATAAAAAAAATGAATAAAAACGTATATGCTCCAGTTCACAGTTACTACCATCTAAAAAATCATTTATTTATTAATTATTTGCCAGTGGAATACATGGCAGGTAGAACTTCTTGTCATTGCATACAGATCCATTATAAATAGGACAAAACAACAAGTAAAGTTTTTATGTTGTGAAAAGAATTCTGCTTGCCATTTATGAAATAATGAGATTTATCCAGCATTAATCAACAAACATATAAAATGCCAATCAGCTTATGGATAAATATAAAAAATATGAGTATTTGCTCACTAATTTATCTTCTCTTAAAACAGTTTTATGTAGCCTATTGTCATATTTAACACATCAGAGATCTTGACTGTTGTTCAAATGTTAAAAATTTCTACAAGATAAAAGTACCAGAATATGGCCAAAGTTTCTTTGAAATTCTCTGAAATGATGTAAATTTTCCATTAATTGTGGATTAATCATGGATGTAATATATTAATTACCTCCTTCAATGTAGGAGGTATTTAATATATTAGATCTTAAATATATTAAGACTTCTTGTAGCCTCTGAGAACTGCAGAGAACCAACCAGAGCATCTTATCCAGTGTCAATTACTTACCCTCTCATCATCGTGTCCTATTATTAAGTATTCACCTGGATACTGAACAAAACCAAGGATAGGCTTGCAACTTGGGATTTATCCAGCCTAACTGTATTTTGGTTTAAAAGACGAGCAAAAGATAGCGCAACATGGTGAAATGTCATGCCACCTGGAATGTTCCCTGGTAAAGCAATTTACATTTCACTGAAATGTAAATTGCTTTACCACACTGAAAGCCAGTGAACAGTGAAATGTGAGCTACATCCTCAGCAGAATTAAAAATAGGCACCATCACTGGAAGAAGTACACTGATGGTGTCTACTTCCTTTGCCAGTTCCACTTCTTAAGTGGAATTGGCAAAAGAATTAAAGAAGTTTCACGTCACATAATTGGCAATACCAAGATAAAAAAAAAGACTAAAATATATGAAATGCTGCTAAATGATAATAACCATTAGATGTTATATTAATGTCAAGTAATAGTGATTAGAAAAAGAAAGGCATAGCTAAGATGAAAAGCCAAACGGCTATTTTTTCTGGCGAAGTTAATTAAATTAAGGGGATAAAAATCCTTTATTATTTTACAGCCAGTATGCGAAACTCTAAGATCGAAAACTACCATCTAAGAGTTTCATGCCGAAGAACTATCGGCGAATCCAAGCGTAAGTGACCACCTGGTAGTACAATACCAAGGCTACTCGAAGCAAAGGTGCAGCAAACTCCCTCGCTATCCTTGATATTTTCTCATAATGTAAAAACACACAGCTCCTAGGAGATGTAACACTGCTTTACATTATGAGGAGAGGTCACTACCCAGACCGGTTTCAACCTCTTTTGAGGTCTCATCAGTGAGTAGCTAGACCTGGATGATATCAAAGTTTTAAGTGAAAAGAACTGGCATTTGTATAGTGAAGGTATGTAAGTTCTTTTCACTTAAACTTTGATATTATCCAGTTCTAGCTACTCACTGATGAGACCTCAAAAAAGGTTGAAACCGGTCTGGGTAGTGACCTCTCCTCATAATGTAAAGCAGTATTACATCTCCTAGGAGCTGTGTGTTTTTACATTATGAGAAAATATCAAGGATAGTGAGGGAGCTTGCTCCACCTTTACTTCGAGTTGCCTTGGTGTTGTACTACAAGGTGGTCACTTACGCTTGGATTCACCGATAGTTCTTCGTCATGAAACTCTTAGATCGTAGTTTTCGATCTTAGAGTTTCACATACTGGCTGTAAAATAATAAGGGATTTTTATCCCCTTAATTTAATTGAAAGGTAAAGTTTTTGAATGCAGGCTTCAAGGAGAGTGATGTGGGCAAATTTCAAATAGGGATTTGAATGAAGAGACTTTTTTGTACATACATTTGCACAAAATGTTCTGGTAGGGAAAAAGGAGGAGAGGAATTTTTCAAATTATTAAAGACAGTACCTAACATAAAAGAAAATGCTGGTTCTTAATTGTAGATTTAAATAGCAGAGTAAGAAATGAATGATAGATATTATAGAAATGTCCAGAAAAATCTGGAGTAAAGAGCACGCTGCACTGATTTTCACAAGGTTAGAAGAATCCAAATTTCAGTGAACTCTAGAGGTTTATGAGGCAGTTCTGGAAAATATAACATTAGATCAAAAGTTCCTAGCAAGTATGTCAGCACCTGCCCTCTTAGAATACAAAGAAAAATGTAAAAAATGCTAAGCTTTGTTTAAAAGTGTAGAATTTGGTATCAACAGTGCTTTTCAGTTGGAAAGACCTGGATTTGAATCCTGTCCAAGACATGACATTTATCAGGGCTTTTCATCTGAAGGTGAGTAAGTTGCTTTCATACAGAGGAATGGAAGGATTTTTCTGCCTGGAAACTCAGGTTTGTTCTTCTAACTGGAAAACCAGCCAGAAGAACAAACATAATTTATAGACATAGTAGACAATGAAGATTGGATTAACTGCCCTTTCATAAGCAGGAAGCAGATTTCTGATAAACCTAGTTACTTGGTTGTGATAGGCTGTTGGACCTAACATGAAAGGGAAAATGGGATGTTTAAAAGTATTCTAATAAAAGTTGCGGCAAACTGGTTAGCCACAAACCAGTTTGCCGTGCAGGTAATGATTAGAGAGAAGAAATCTATTGACATTTGTCTTGATGAAAAGGAGGTTTTAGATGTTAGGAAAGACATTGAGGTTGGCTGTTTGAGAGGCCAGAGGTAAAAGGAATAAATGCGGAATGGGAGAAGTGGGTTCTAGAAATAAATGATGTTGAGCGTATGCTGTGGTTGTTTTAACAGGTCCAACAGAAAGTGGAGGAATGATTCCAGTTCACTGGAGCAGTCACCTTGAAAGTACCTGTACAACAGACACAAAGCTGAAACAGTGCCTCTGTGAGAGGTCATCCATGAGCCAAATTGTTCATCTCTGAATAGCATCAAGAATTTTTATGGAGGCTTTAGGATTACCACCTGTATTCTAAGGATGGACAGATTTGGAATTTGTATAGGGTTAGTAAATATGGGGTAAATAGCATCTTGAGCAGAAAACAATGCCTAGATTTTGAGAGTCTGAGAAAACTGTTGATGTGATGTGTTTATGCCAGAATAAACTGGAGATAAATATCAGCCCATGGACAGAAATCTCATCCTTCCTGGTGATTTGTGTATTACTAAGGTGCGGGAAGGTGATTTGTACCAGTAGAGCAAATTCCAGAATAAGTCCCAACTCAACATCAACAGAGTTCAAGATTGGCTGTCAATCTTGACAGCTAATCTTGAACTCTGTTGAAGATTGGCTGTCAATGTAAGAAGCATCAATGGAAAAGAAATGGAAAATTAAGCAGAAAATTGGATAAGTACCATGTAGACATAATAGGCATGATTGAAACAAAGAAAACAAAAAAAAAAAGAGATTTTTCTTAGCAACAAATACAAAATGTGATATTCAGGCATTAACAATCAAGGAAAAGAAGTAGTAGCTGTAGTATTCAACCCTAAATATGACAATAATCTTCTTGATTGGCAAGCAATATTAAGTTGAGTGATCTAGACAAATATCAGAATGGGAGACTGGACAAGGAGACTTATTTGTGCTTATGGTCTCACAGTAGGTTCTACCAAGGAAGAAATGGAGGAATTTTTTTGAGGCATTACAGAAGGCAGCTGACTCAATGAAAAAGGAAAGGTTGCTCCTTGTTGGAGATCTAAACAGCAGAGTAGGAAATGATTATCAAACATATAGAAATGTTTTGAGAAAATTTGTAGAAAAGCACGAAGCTAAAAATGCCTACTGGATTTCTGTTCAGGATATGGATTAGTTATAGTTAATACCATGTTCCAACATAAAAATGTGCACAAATTCACATGAAGAGAAGATGCAAGAATTAAGAAAAGTCTCATTGACTATATTACAGTTGATAGCGATGTTTTTCCACTGGATTTGGACACAAGTGTATACAGAGAATTTGAAATAGGAAGTGATCACTATTTTGTTTTGAGCACGATAAAACTCAATTCCCTATTGATAAGAAGAGTGTGTAAGATAGTTTTAAAATGAGTGAACTATAGACTAAAATACACAAACATCATTGAAGAAAAAAATGAAAGAGTTTGAGAACAGGAACCAAGCCTTGGAAATTCAGTGGCAAATCCTGAAGAAAACATTGATCGATTCAGCAAAGCATATGGTGAGGTTGTCTGTAAGGATAGAAAAATCAGAACTCCATTTTGGACTCAGTAAGTTAATAAAGCAGTGAAGGAAAAGAAGAAAGCATATCAAAAGTTCCTGTCGAATAAGTCAGCTTCTGCTCTTAGAGAATACATAGAAAAATGTAAGAAAGTGAAATACTGTGTAAAACTATCTAAACAAAAGTCATGGGAAGACTTTGGTAAGAACATACAAAATAAGTATCAGGAAAGTGGTAAAATATTCTGGAAGCTACTGAAAAAGCTTAGAAATGAAGGAAGGTATACCATAGGAATCAAAGATGACAAAGGAGACATGAAAACTGAAGATAAAGATATTCTAGATGTCTGGAGTAATTACTTTGAAAGACTGCTAAATGAAACAAGCTGAGTCAGCATGATGGTAGAAAACTCTGAAAAGGAATGCAGTCAGGAATACATATCCATACTTAAAGTAGAAAAAGTCATCAAAAACCTTAAATGTTGATAGGTAGCTGGAGTACATGAAATGCGACCAGAAATGCTGAAATATGGAGGTATAAAAGTATTACAGTGGCTGCATTGCCTAATTCAGATGGCCTGGTCAGAGAATCGAATTCTCGATGGTTGAAGTAGAGCTCTCATAGTAACATCTATGAAAAGGGAAATAGAACTGAATGTGAGAATTTCAGAGGTATTTCCTCACTGAGTGTTTTCATGATAAGATTTATTCAAGTGTACTTGAGCATGAAAAAGGCTAAGAAAAATTGTGGAAGGGAAAATTGGTGAAGAACACCCTGGATTCAGGCCAAATAGAGGTTATTAGTCAGATTTTCACTTTAACACGTTCATTGCCAAGCTGAAAATTGGAATTTCATGTGGTGGCCAAATTTTTTTTACTTGATAGTGACGGCAACGCGATAACGCGTGAGCGGCCGACAGGTGAGAACTCGCATCACGCGATATCGTGTGATTAACACTGAACGTGCTGAGCCAAATAGTTGAGAAATCTTGGGAATATAACAAGGATTTGTACTTAAGTTTTGTTGATCTGGTAAAAGTATATGACAAGGTGTCAAGAGGAGAGCTCTTCAAAATACTACAGTTATATGGTGTAAATGAAGCATTATATCAATACATTGTTTCTATTCAAGCAATACATTGTTTCTATTTAAGCTTAAGTGCGCAGTTAGAATTGAAGGAGGTACAGGAGGATGCTTTGAGGTAAAATCAGGTGTACAACAAGGGTGAACATTATCTTTGCTGTTATTTATTATCTATATGGTTCACATTATGAAGGAAAGTGGTATTAAATCTGATATCAAAATTGGAAATGTTAATCTTAGGTCTCTTTACTTTATGCAGATGACGATATAGTTCTAAATAAATCAAGTTCAAGTCTGCAAGATTCCCTGACTAAATTGAATAACTGTTGTTATAAATTTGGTATGAAAATCAGCAGTATAAAGATGGTGAAAATAGGGAGAAACATTGAAAACATCAACTGTGTCCTGAATGGTGAACCTATAGAATAAGGAAAACATTTCAGCTATTTATCACAAATTTTAGTGAAGATTGTAAATTAAATATGGAAATAGACAACAGAATTAGTAAATCTGGTGTGTGGGAAGTCAGCTAAATAAATTTATGTGGAATAAGAAAAAAATTAGTCAAAACACTAAATTAGCATTATAAAAGACAGCATTCGAACCAATTTTAACTTATGGATCTGAGAGCTGGATTGGAAATAAAATTCTTGATCAAAGACTAGAAACCACATGTACGAGAGTCCTGATAAAGATTAGGGAACTGAATGGGTGGCATCAATGGCATTATCACATTAAAAATGAGGAGATATTAGGAAAGAACTTGCCATTATTGACATTCAGGAATATGTGTTAGTAGAGCTAATCTCAAGTGGTATGGTCACTTAAACAGAATGGGAGAGGAAAGATTAGCAAAACAAGTGTTCTTTGCCAGGTTGGCAGGAAAAAGACCCAGAAGAAGAAGATGTAGATGGACGGATACAATAAAAAGGGCCTTAAAAGACAGAAAAATAAGATCTGATAATATTGGAATAACAGATTGATAGATAACAGAGTAATTTGGAGGGAAATTCTTGATCAGAAATAATGGTGTAACTTTTTCAAGTAGTACTATCATAATTATGCTATGTACCCCCCCCCCCCCCCCCCCAAGAGTACATATCATGAATTTGATGATGATGAGGAAAGGTTAGCTGAGATCCCTTTTGCAAGACAAAAGGTAGGACTGCATTTTGCTGGCATTGAAGGTGTGACCAGATTGTCCTTTCCCCATTAAAGGATGGTATGGAGATCAATGTTTAAGGCCATGGATGAAAATGATCTTGAAGCTTGTGATTTCTGAGCACAACCTGATGTCAATTGAGTAGGATGAATGGAGATACCTTTGCTGACAAAGATATGGATAAAATTAGTTGTTGTTGAGAGCATGTCATTTGTGTATAGGAGAAAGGGGGTAGGTGAATGAATGGAGTCCTGATGTGCTCCTGCATTAGTGATAAAGCTCAAAGAGATGGTGTCAGCTGCCATAATGTATAGTGAACAACCAGAGGGAATGATGGCTGTTCAGTTACGGAGGGTGGCAGGTATATCATTGAAGACAATCTGCTAAACAGGCCTCAATGCTGGACATGATCATAAACCCTGGAAATATCAAGGGCAGCAGTGTGCACGTTTCTCTGAAACTTTCCATGGCATGTGTCCAGCGGTGGATGATTTAGGCTTAGAGATCAGATGGATCTAGATTTGCAGAATCCATACTGGTGGTCACTGATTAACTGGTGGGTCTCTAGGCAGGGGAGACATTGACTGTTAATAACTTTCTTAATTAATTTGGAGAGGATTGAGGTGGTGGTGATTAGATGGGAGTTGGATGGCAGGTTTTTTCCTACCTTTTTTTTTTTTTTTTTAATTGGCTGGATATTTGTTTGCTTGCAGGTATTGGGATAAGTGCTAACTGTGTATAGAAGATGGAAGAGATGATAGAGGACAGATGTTAGCTCAGGAGCACAGTATTTGAGTACAACTGGTACTGTTCTGACCAGAAGATTTTTTAATGTCCAAGTTATTTAGTAGTCTTCTTATGTCTTTTTGCTGAAAAACCACTTTCTGCTATTGGTCTTTATAAAGTTGGATTCGCATTGGCTGATGGAGCAAGGTTAGGTTATGGATCTGAGTATTGAGTTGGAATTTTTTTTTTTTTTTTTATGTTAAGCCCATACACAGGAGGTTGGTTGGTATAGTACTGTGTATGGGTAGTTGGTTGGGAAAGGAGGTATTTGTTTACATTTAATTTGAATGACTAAATTGTATTCCTTGGGAAACACAGCAGGTGGGAGACTGTTCCACAGTGCAGCAGTTGCAAGGATGAAGGAAGAGGAAAAGACACTTGTTCTGTTTGTTTCTAGATGTACTGTGAAGGGATGTTGTGCAGCAGCTGCACATGTTCCAATGAGCTTTGTACTGAGCGTAGGAATTATTGATGTTATTTCGAATGAGCATTTCCCATGGAAATATTTGTAGAATATACATACTGCAGAGACCATACATCTGTGTGAAAGTGTGGGGAGAGAGTTGGTAAAGGATGGATCATTGATAAGTCTAATTGCTCTCCTCTGTATTGAGTCGAGCATTTTGAGAGAGCTTTTGAAGAAAGAAATGAAAAGAGAGAAATGAAACAAAGACTAGATCAAGGACTTTGGATATGACTGTTTTGAGGAAAAGTATCAATAGATGGCATCAGCTGCAGGATTATATTAAAAACAAAGATATTACAAAGTGCATCTGAAATGGTCACTTTACAGAATAAGAAAAGAAAACTTTGAAAAACAGGTGTTGGATGACAGAAAAGACCCAGAGTGAGGTCAGCTGGACAGATTGATGTAGTTAGTACCTTAGAAGACTGAAGTATGCAATCTGATAATATTGGTGGCTTGATAAATGACAGATTAATTTGAAAGAAAATTGTTGATAGGAAGTAGCAATGCAAGCTTAATTATGCAGTACTATCATAGTATCCTCAGAGTATTCCTTAAGAGTATCATAGTTGTTATGTACCATTGAGTCGTTTTTGACTCCTGGTGGTTCTATGAACATACACTCTCTATTCAGATCTGTCCCTGGCCGTATCTTTCAGAATTTCCAGGCACATTCCAGTTGCTTCTTTAACTCCATCCACCCACCTAATTCTTGGTCTTCCTCTTCTCCTGCTTCCATCAACTTTTGCAAGCATTATCATCATCTTCTCCAGAATGTCATTTGCTCACATAATATGTCCAAAGTATGACAAGAGGGTGCTCGTGAGTCAAGCATGGCGGACGTGTGTAAGTAGATCTCCGGATTGAGATAAGTTATTCTTGGAATAATTAAATATATATGAGTATTTGTTTGAATAAGAGCTGCAATAAAAGTTGTGAGCTACCATTATTATTAGTGTGGGGGATTTTGTTTTGCCTAAACTTAATTATGAATTCGTTATTATTAGACATTAGAGTAGTAACTGGCAGAGGAAACATGGCGGCAGCTTTGTCATTCCATGACTTTAACTTAGACTTCAGTCATTTCGTTAAGTGTGAGGCATGCTATATGTATTCTTTCGATTACATAAATGATTTGTGAATGTCTAGCACAGATGGAAGGAGGGTGTGTGCGAAGTATGACCTGAACGAGGAATTGATGAATGAGAATATGAAATTGATGACAGAAAGTGTTAGTAGCGAGAATGTCGCGGGGAAAATGAGTGCACGTTCGAAAGAGAAGGATGGTGTGAAAGAGAGGCGAAAAAATTTAAAAAATCAGAAAAAAAGAAAATGAGTGATCTGAAAACCATAACGGATCTTAAACAGGACAAAAGTGAGGTGAGAGTGGTGGAAGGAAATGAAATTGAGAGAACTAATGAAACCGGAAATGGCGTGATGCAGGAATCGAAAGTGGAAAAAATCGAAAGAATGAATGAATGATAGCAAAAGTTGGACCGAAAGTATGGAAACACAGAAGAACGAATGAGAGTGAAAGTGAGAAGAGGGGGTCGAGAGTTAGAAAATTAGAAAGATTGAATGATAGAGAGAATGTGATGCGAGATTTGGAAGTTGAATTGGATTGGATGAGGCAAGAGATGAAATGGATGTAGAATGAAATTAAGAAAATTCGGGTAAAAACTATTAAAACAAATCATGATGGCATGAAAGAACGAAAGATGAGTGAGTTGCATTGTATGGCGACTCCATTATTAAAGGTGTGCTGGATGATAGGATGCACAAGGTATGTTTTTCAGGTGGTAAAATGAATAGAGTGATTGAGGCATTGGATGTGAAGAGGGAGCGAGCAAAGGAGTTGATGGTTTTAATAGGTACGAATGATTTGACAGAGGACAAAGAGCACGTCAGAATGGATATCAGGAGGCTTCTTAGAAGGATAAAAGAGAATAGTGTGACAGAAAGGGTAGGCAGCATGTTGCCAAGGTATAACTGTGGTGAGATGAGGCGGAGAGCAAGGATTATGAATGATATGCTGGCTGAAATTTGTGAGGAGACGGGAGTACAATTTGTTAATGTGTGGAATGAGTTTGAAGGACGAAGTGAACTGTATAGGAGTGATGGACTGCATTTGAGTGGTTATGGTGTGAGTCGCTTGGAGAGACTGCTGCTGGAAGGTAGAGAAGTGAGTAGAGAGAATGAATCAGATCAAGCAGGAAGTGATGTGGAAAAGCAGGAGAGATTGAAGAGGTGGTTATGAATGGGGAAGTGAGTGGTATGAGTATAGAAAATGAGAGAATGGGTGTGCAAGAGGAGCATGGAAACGGGGAGGCTCAGGGTGGACAGGGGTACACAGCATGAGAAAGATGAATGCTCCAAGAGGAGGTGAGAGCATGTGTAGACAGGAAAGGAATGTGATGACCTGGGATCAAGAGGAAACAGTTGGAATTGAAAACGGTTCTAAAATGAAGAAGCAGAAAGGGAAATGACCCCAGTCGAGCATGGAGAGATCACATCAAGTGAGTGGTATCAGTGGAACTAGCTGTAGACCCAGAAATGAGCTGTTACAAATGCTAGAAGTATAAGAAACAAGGCAGATGAAATGGTTGCACTAATTGCTTCTGTTCACCCAAAGATTGTCGGAATAAGTGGGACATGGTTGGAAGAGGACATCATCCTGACAGGAATAGAGATGGAAGGGTATGATGTGTTTTGTGAGGATAGAAGGGGTAAAAAGGGAGGGGGGGGAGTGCTGTTGATGATAGAGAAAGAGTTATATCCATACAAAGTAGAGATGCAAGAGGGAAATAGTGCCAATGGTTTTGAGGCAGTGTGGTGTGAGATAGAGGTGAATGGAATCAAATACTTGGTTGGATGTTGTTGTAGACCAGGTAATGCGGATGGTGGTGATAATGAAATGTATAATCAAATTATCCAAGCAAATAAGAAAAAGGTTATCATTATGGGCGATTTTAATTATGGCAATATAGACTTGAATGATCAGATAGCAACTGGAAGTAAAGAAAATGAGTTTCATTAGTTTTTGAGGGATAACTACCTCAGACAGTATGTAACAGAAGGCACACGAGGATTGAGGGTCTTGGATTTGGTTATCTCATCAGAGGATGTAATTATAAATGCGGTGTCAAATCATCCACCAATTGGTGAGAGTGATCATGAGGTGATTACCTGGGTGGTTGCCAACAGTGTGAGGACCTCATGGAACTACAAGGGGGGGGGGATTATGAAGAGCTCAGGAGACAGTAGCATGGAATGAGGAGATAGCTGGAAAAGAGATCAATGCAGCTTGGGGGATTTTCGAAAACTATCTAGTAGTTGCAATGTCTAAATGTATTCCAAGGGCGAGAAGGTTAAATAAGGTAGGTGTGAGATGGATGAATAAGGAGATTAGCATGCAATACAAAGAAAAAGGGCTTATGGAGGCAGCATAAGAAAAGTGGAAATAACCAATTCCATGAGGTCTACAAAGACCAGGCAAGGAGGGTGACTTGGTTGGTGAGGGTAGCTAAAGAGAAGTATGAACAGCAATTAGCTAATGAAGCCAAAAAGAATCCAAAGGAGTTCTTTCGATATGTAGCCAGCAAAAGAAAGAATGATTATGGAAGAATGACATCGATTGGAGAAAATGGTATAAAGACAACTGTTGCAGAAGGTGTGGTGGAGATACTTAATGAGCAGTTCATAAAGGTCTTTCAATCTTGTGAATGTGACTTCATGGCAAAATTGAGAGCAGTTGATGATAGGGAGGAGAGACTGACTGTAAGTGAGCAAGAGGTGTATGGGGAATTGAGTAAACTAGATGTTAATAATGCTGTGGGACTTGATAATATATCAACATGTATTCTGAAGGAATGTGCCAGGGAGTTGACACCTGTTTTGACATATTTTTTTAGTACGAGTCTTGCACTTGGTCAAGTTCCTAAGGAGTGGAAGGAGGGCAAGATTGTGCCACTTCATAAAGGAGGTGATCGAACTCAAGCATCAAACTATAGGCCTATCTGTGTGTGTCAGGTGTTGTTGTTAAGTTGTTGGAGATGCTTGTGAGAACTAGGATCCAGAGTTGGGTTGACAACAATGGTATTATCTTTGATGGACAGCATGGATTTACTAAAGGGAGGTCATGTTTTAGCAATCTACTTACTTATTAGTAATGTGACTGCTTCCTTGGACAGAGGAGGATACACAGTAATATACTTGGATTTCGCAAAGGCTTTTTGATAGAGTACCTTATGATAAGTTGACAGTCAAACTAGAGCAGATGGGGTTGGATATTAGATTAGTGCATTGGATTGAAGACTGGCTATCTGATAGGTTCAACAAGTTGTGTATGGCCAGGAAAAGGAAAGTCACTAGTGGAGTGCCTCAGGGGGTCTGTTTTAGGGCCATTACTGTTTAACTTGTATATTAATGATATTGGTGAAGATTTGGGTGGAGATATTCAGTTGTTTGCAGATGATGCAAAGTTGGGACAAACCATGAAGAGTAGTGAAGATGTTGTGGCCTTACAAGAAGACTTGAATAAATTGAGTGATTGGGCACGGAAATGGGGATGTGAGTTCAATGTTGCAAAATGTGAGGTTTTAAAATTTGGAAAACAAAGATGGGATGCAGAATTTATGCTTGGTAAGGATATATTGTTGGAGATGGAGGAAATAAGAGATCTGGGGGTGATAGTGGATAAGGATTTAAAATTTGGGGGGGACAACCAAAATTGTGAAGACAACACAAAGGCTTTTAGGAATGATGTGGAGGAAAACTTCTGAAAAGCTTCTGAAAACCAGGTGGCCAGATTTGGCCACCTGGTTTTCAGAAGGATGAAGAGATGTTGGAAAGGGTCCGACGGCAACTGACTAAGGTAGTTTCTAACCTCTGGAATGTCAAGTATGAGGAAAGATTGAGAAAATGTAATTTGCAGAGTCTGATGGACAGGAGGAAGAGGGAAGATATGATAGAGACCTACAAGTTGGTAGGGGGTTGTTATAGGATCAGTGCTGGGGAAGTTCTACATAAAATAGTGGGAGATAGGGGGAGAACCAGCGGTCATCCCTGGAAATTGTGTAAAGAGGGTGTGAGTAGGGGAGTGAGAGGCAAGTTTTTTTTTGTGCAGAGTTGGAAATGATCGGAATGCCTTGCCTGAGAGTGTGGTGTCTGCAAGAAGTTTGAGTGTGTTTAAGACACGGTATAATGAGTTGTGTGTGCGATAAAAAGACCTCCCAGATGAGTTTTTCGACTCCTTGAGGTCTTGGGGTAATAATAATAATTATTTTTGCTTGATGATCATAGCTTCGAGGGAGCAGTCTGGCTTTATTTTGTCTATCTCTGCTTTATTGGTTTGCCTTGCAGTCCATGGTATCATAGTATCCCTTGATATATCAGAAACTGATTATGTTTTCAATTATGTCCTTTTCTTCTTATTAGTCTAAATTATCAAGGCATAAAAAGGAAGCTGCATAAATCAGTAGCTTTGGTAAAGTCGTTCTTTTTATTTAGATGTAATTGGAGGACTAACAAATATAGTGGTTACTGAAGGTGATTTTCCTGCATTTTGAAAACTTCAAATTGCATTGTCTGTCTTGGCACAAAGGTATCAAGAAAAAGAAAGTAACTGTCCTTTTCATTTTCATTTGTAAATTGCACAATGAGTGAATCCAGTTATATTTCTAAGAAAGTTGTTCACTTTCTGACTGGGTAGAAAGCCAGATCAAAATTATATCCACATATTGATAACCAACAGATGGTTCAGATGTGACATTCAAGAAAATGATTTTTAAATCTCTCAATACAGGTAGAGATTAACCTCTCTACTGGCCGAGGTGGATGAAATAGTGAGACCAAATTACACTTCTTATCCATGCTATTCAACATGTGTTACAGAATCATATCCAGATTTAGCTGGACATCTATAGACGTCATGGACGGTTGGAAGGTTAAAAACCATTTGCTTGCCCATATCATATCTAAACTTTTTTTTTTTTTTTTTTAATTTTATACAAATTAAATCTTTAAAAAAATGTATAAGAGAAAGGTCTCGGATCCAAGACTTCTGTTTCACTTAATCTGTGAATGTGTCCTGTTTTTTGTAATTCTGAAGTTTTGTATGAAATGCAAATTGCATATTTGTTTTCTTTCATTGTTACACAGTGACTGGCATTCATTATATAAAAAATTATGAAGACACTACGTTGTTGAAGTAATTACTCATCATCAAATTCCTGATATTAATTTGTTATCTGTCAAGTCTCCAATATTATTTGATCTCATATTTCAGTCTTCTAAGGGTACTTCTTACAGTTAGATCTTGGTCCTCCCCTTGAGTCTTTTTCCTGCCATGTTGGCAAAAAAATACTTATTTTGCTAAACTTTCCTCTCCCATTTCTGTTTAAGTGACCATACTACCTGAGATTAGCTCTGCTAACACATTCTTGAATGCTCACGGTATCAGGTTCCTTCCTAATTTCTTCATTTTTAATATGCTTCTACTGTTGAAGCCATCTGTTCACTTCTCTAATCTTTTACAGGACTCTCATATCTGTGAGTCCAGTCTTTGATCAAGTGTTTTATTTCTAACTCAACTCCGAAATCCATATAACTTAAAACTAGTTTCAAGAGTCTTGTATGCAGCCAATTGAGTGTTTTGCTAATTTTGCTCGTATTCCATATTTAATTTGCCATCATCACAAAAAATATGCCTGAAATACACAGTTTTTAGTGAAGTAATTAATTTAAATTTAAATTACACAACTCCTTTGACTTTTAATATCATCAGGTATATATAAACACACACATGATGTGCAGGAAAAAAAAACAGCTACATTAAAATTCATTGCAATATGTTATTATTATTATATAATGATATCTCCATGGAGTCTAGAGACCTGCCATGATAGACCTACACTAACATTTACTACACGACAGACACTGGAAGATACCTTCATTATACTTCTAACCATCACAAGACACACAAACTAAGCATTATCCATATGTTGAAAAATAGAGCACGTAAGTTTATATCAGAAGAGGAGGATACACAGACTGAAATCTCACTGATAGCCAAAACATTATCACAAAATGGATACCCTCCAAACATCATCAAAAAATATCTATATGGTGACAACCCCAGACAAGAAGAATCAAACTCCCAGCACATTTCTACTGTAGTGATTCCCTTCATCAAGTCAATTTCTTATCAAATAGCCAGAATACTAAAAGCCCACAACATCAGAGTGATCTTCAAACCAACCACCAGCATCAAACATTTTTTAGGATCACCAAAAGACAAGGTGCCATTCTACAAATATCCAGGAGTATATTACATTCCTTGCTCCTGTGGTCTCACCTACATCGGACAAACTTCACGGAGTTTGGAGATCAGACAGAGAGAGCACGTTGGTGATGTAAACCACAACAGAAGTATTTCTTCTGGCTTAGCACATCATTTCTGTACGTCTAACCACACGATAGAGTGGCAAAATAGCTCCATGCCATATTTAGATGACGATTATATACATCGTTTATTCAAGGAAGCCGCAGTAGTGTTAAAAACTGGTGGAAACCTCAACAGAAACCAGGGTACTATTCTTAACAGTTCGTGGAAAAACCTCATTCTCTCTCTAAATCTATCTGAACTACAGCTAGCTAGTAATCACATTATGCGTTTACAACAAACACGCATGCGTGATAATGATTAAGAACAATAAGTCCACTCAGTCTCTGTCACACAAATGTTTAATCTTAGCTACAAGAGTGTTTACAACGTTTTTAATGTTCCTTTCAATTTGCATTAACTAGTTTTTTTATACTTTTCCGTCAACGCCTTGAAAAAGCTAGACAGTTTGCTAGCGAAACTGGTAGGCAAAGAATGTTAAAATATTTGTATATGGTCAGTATTAAACAATAAGTTTTTTATGCTTAACTTTCAAACGACCAAATATGTTTAATTTGAACAACCTTAATAGAAATCAAGGAGTAATATTAAAGGATATTTGGAAAAATCTTATTAGCTCATTAAGTTTAGCGGAACTACAATATGCCAAAAACTATGTAACGCATATTTATAATAATGACTGCAGTGTCTCGCTTCACGCATGCCATATCTCGCGGTGCCTTCCAATTTTTATTGTCTAACCGTTGTTGTCCGTTACTGTATTCCTTTAGTTTTTTTTTTGCGTTTATTAGTTTTTTTCACCATTTAGTCTTGACAAAGCTAGTCAGTTTTGCTAGTAAAACTAGTTGACGATTTTGTACATATATGTATTAAACCAATGGTCTTATAATCCAAATATCTGTTTTGTGTTAATTATAGTTAATAGAGACCAAATATAACTTCCAACATGAACAGTCTAAATGGATACATGAAACATAAGTACGGTGCTTAGTAAAAAAGAAATGCAAGAAAGCGAGATTACTGAACCATCTGACCTTCCTAAAAAGGTGTAGGCATTATTCTATCATCCTCAAGTTCCTTGCAGTCAAAGGACATATTCGGTCAAAACAAGCGAAACGGATCTATCAAAAAACTTCTATAGCCCTTCTTAGAGAAAGGATCCAGCATATCAGGTACGAATTAAACGTAATTGACCTTCATTGCCAGAACAATTTTGATGATATTTCCAACAGTATAGACTACTCAACTTAGAATATTATTGGCCACATGATACAAACTAGTTACAATCGAACATTTCAGTCTAGCAAAGTTTCTCAAATAAAAAAATTTGAACTTTATAAGAAAAAATACAATTTTAGTTCCAGTCTCCCAGATGAAAAAGTGATTTTCAACCTATCAGGTTACAGTCTTTCTAATCAAGAATCCAAAATTCTTAAAAAGAGTTTTAACTTTTCCATTACTGCTAGCCACATCCCAAAAATGTACTTCATATGTGGTATTGAGAAAGGTCTTTATCCACTCCCGGAGACAATAGCTAATGATATAAGATTACAAAGTACAATCATCCTTTTGGCAGCTAAACCACTAAAACAAAATACTACTCCTTCAGATAAAAAGGCAATTTGGAACTTAAGAAGAAAAAGTATTTATTAGTTTTTTTCACCGTTTAGTCTTGACAAAGCTGGTCAGTTTTGCTAGCGAAACTAGTCAACAGTTTTGTACATATATGTATATATGTATTAAATTAAGGCGGTGCTTAAGGGTCAAAGCTGTATAACTGAGAGGAGACCTCCACATAGCCTTTAAAGGGATGCGGAGAACCAACCAGGGCTTCTGACCTAATGTTCAATCCTCACCTTCTCATGGTGCACCATGTTGGGTATCTACTTGGATACCAAACAAACGAGGATGGGATCGCAATTTGGGATTTAGCCGACCAAATTGTATTCTTACTGGTTAAATCAAAATACAAAATGATGGTACAACATGACAAAATTTCATGCCTGCTGGGGCATCACTCGGTTAAACAAGGCTCCCATTGTTTTCGCCAGGGAACCAGAGCGAACAGCGAAAAGTCAGCTACTGGAATAAATCTGAAAACACACCCCAACTCAACATCACCAGAGTTAAAGATCGGTACTATCAACATAAGACGCCTGAATGGCAAAGAAATGGAGCTAGCTGAGGAATTAGATAAGTACCAGATCGACATAATAGGGGTGATTGAAACAAAAAAGACAAAAACTGGTGAGATCTTTCTGAGCAATAAATACAAAATGTTATATTCAGGCATTGACAATCAAGGAGAAGAAGGAATAGCCATAGTATTCAACACAAAATAAGAGGCTAATCTTCTTGAATGGCAGGCAGTCTCATGTAGAGTGATGTGGGCTAATATCAGAATGGGGAATTGGACAATGAGACTTATTTGTGCCTATGGTCCCACACATCTGTTTTGTGTTAATTATAGTTAATAAAGACCAAATATAACTTCCAACCGGATTAAACTAAATTTATTATAGTCTAACCAAGTGCAAAAAAACCTCCAACATCTTTCTCTAAATCCAGAGTAATTTAATAATAAGGTGAGACACTTTTGGGCAACTGGTATAGGTTAAGATGACTTCTCCATTGCTTCCACCTTGATATCATCACCTCTGGGTCTGGCTCCCACTGATGAGACCTCAATAAAGGTCGAAACTGGTCTGGGTAGTTGCCTTTCCCTTAATGCATAGCATTATACTTGTCCGCAAGGAGATGTGCTTTGCATTATGGGAGATACTAAGACGAGGAGTAATGAGAGTTTGGTCCATCTTTACCACAAGTTGCCTCAGTCCTGAAGATACTTCAGGCACAAACTTTGTTTGCTTACACTTGGATAAAGGATTAAACTAAATTTATTATAAACTGCTAACTACTTGCACATAGTAGATTTTTCTCTGTCTGGAGTACCTTGTTCAACAGTCTTATTTCTGCCAGATGGCACATTTTATTAGTTTAGCCTTAAAAAAAAATCCAGTATTAACACTGACCCTCATGGACATGTGTTTTACATTGCATATGTCTTGAATAAGAATAATTTCAGCAACAAATTTTGAAAATTTTCAACATTGAATTTCTTTTCCTGAATTCACTCAGATTAAAAATTATTTCCATTAAAAATATGTATTTACCTTGATTACCTTGATGGAACCATGTTTCACTGAGGATTTCTCCATGAGTGCAGGTCACAAAGATGCCTCCAACGATCTTGAGCCTCTCTCTCTCTTCCATTATATCCATAGATTTCAATAGTGGATCTTCCCATCTTGTAGGTGGTCTTCTTGGTTTTCTCTTTATTCTTGGTTGCCAGTTGAGTATTCTATATGTCCATCTGTTATCCTTGAGTCTGGCTATGTGTCCTGCCCATCTCATCTTGCTTTCATATACTGCAGTTACCACATATTTTATGCCTGATCTCTTTCTTAGTTCCATTTTGCTGATGTTACAAATCCTATGTTCTAATGCACGCTGAGTTATTCTGAGAGTCTCTTCTTCTTTCGGTATAAATAAATGTTTGTTCTATACTTCTAAAATTAATATAACAAATTAAAAAGAAATCATAGATTTTAAATAAATAATTTGCTTTTTTTTTCTGCTCTCTGCTAATTAGAGCTAAATAAACACAAAGTTTTAGCACTTATTTTCTGTAATTCTAAGTATTTTAAATGATTTAGAAGAAATAATTTGCTTTTGAATAAAAAGCGAGTTTGCCTCTCTTTCTCTCTCTCTTCCTAGCTGGACTAGAATATCAACAGAACACATTTTAAGAGGTGCTCCTCCTCCACCTACACGACGTTATGGTCACACGATGGTAGCATTTGATCGTCATTTATATGTGTTTGGAGGAGCTGCTGATAGCACTTTACCAAATGATCTTCACTGGTAAGAAAATGTATGCTATATAAATTATGTTCAATGAATGATTCTTAAGAAGGTTTCTTCAGCTTTCAGTTTTACTTATTATGTAGCAAATTCACTCTCATAATTTGACTTAATTTACCATAAATATTAGCATATTTTCACTACACGCATTTCATTGAAAATATGCTTATATGCTTATTGGTGCACAATCAGTAAATCATTATGAATTTCTATCATTCCATGTGTGTTTAAAAGTTTAGTCTGTATGTGAATATAGGGAGTGTAAATGATTTCAAATTTCAATACGATAGACATGCTACTTGTTGAGTTGGCCTCCCACAATGAGTCTACTGATTTCATGGAGGTTACTAATATTTTAGTAATCTCCATGAAAGAGGTTACTGAATAATAATATTCAGTAGAATTTTAAATGTTACATCCAAAGAAATCGAGTTCTGAAAAATCAGTTTAAATTCAAATTTAAATTTAACTAAAAATTAACAAAATACAGTATCTAAGTAAACTTGTTTAAAAGGAAAAGGAGTCAATCTGTCATTTAAATTATTCTTTAGTTGAAATGCGCTTGTCATTATTAAAACAGTGCAACTGTCCTAGTATTTGGAATTGCATAGTTTTCTTCTTTGACATTTGGTTCCCTTTGCAAGAGATCTGATATTCTTAATCATCATTTCTGTTATATCATGAATGAAAAAAATAAAAATAAAATAAATTGTTCTTCACAAATGGACAGTTGATTTCTTGTATAAAATTGAATTAGTGTTGATAATACTTTTCGTTATCAACAGTTGAAATGATGACTAACATGGCATAGCAATCATTTTTTGATTCTACATCTGGAACCTGGGCATTTCATGTCACTTTTAATATCTGGAAATTTTGTCTGATTTTTTTTTTTACTTGATCTTCCACACTTCTTGATAGATCAAGAAGAAGCGTTGATCACTTGATCTTCCACACTTCTGCTTTCCTGAACTTTGCTTTAGTTCAGCATGATAACACTGATCACAAATCACAATATTCTAGAGGATTGCAATCCCCAATACATTTTTTTATTTTTCTAGTCTTTGAGCCTAATGGGAGAGAGAGGGGGTGACAAAGATATTATCCTTAACATTGCCAAGATGGGTTGCTAGTTGACCAGGAAGCCTCCTAGCAGATAATCTTTTTTGCGAGGTGTACCTAGAGGGAGTGTCTATTAAATTATTTAAGGAATTTACAACATGTACTGGAATATTAATTAAAAGAAAGGCAGGACAGCAAATGTCAGGATTTCAGAACATAAAGACTACATCTGGTTTCACCAGTACAGCCACTCTGGGCTTGTAGACCATGCTCTAGATAGATACCCGTCGCAGAATACGTTGGAAGAAAGCCATGTTAATACACTGCAGCAAGTTTAAATATGAAAGATTATTCATAGAATCAGCCTTAGCTCTAAAAAACTTTGCAAACCTCAACAAATTTGGGTGCATGAGACTGCCCCAAATTTGAGAAGCTTGCTTCACGAGAACATCAGCCCAACAGACAGCCCACTAGGGGTCACCATTATGACTCTAGGAACAACAGCAGTTCTCTCTTCTGCCTCATTTGTGTTTTGTAGTGCCTGCGTGCACATGTCATAGTTGTATGTTCCCATTAAAGATGGCAATGTGACATTGCAGAAATAGAGGAAGTATTTATTAAAGTTTCTTTTAATTAATATTCCAGTATACATTGTAAATTCCTTACATAATTTAATAGTCATGTTACCAATGTATAAGCCTTTCTACAAGAATTAGAGGGAGTGTATTTAGTGGTAATGTATGGTCGGTAATGTATGGTCACTGCCAAGGCATGATTTGCAGAGAAGTTGGTTGTAATTCTCTATATGTATTTAGTAAATAATCCATTGAAGTACATTTTATATATTCTTTCCAATTTCATCTCACCATAGACAACAACCATGCAAAGTAAAGCAAAGAGAAATAGATTGCATGCAGAAACAAGCCAACCTCCCAAAACTTTCTACATTCACTTTACATATATATGTGATTGGTCTTAGTTTCAGCTGCAGCTGTTTATTTCCACTCCAGCCTGCAAAAGTGTACCTAATTTCCTTAAAAAAAACCCTCAAATGTCAGCTTCTCTGAGTGCTGCTCATCTCAGTTTGCCCAATTAGAATACATTTTACCTCAAAAATGCCTATTTTTGCATATTTTTGTTCTGATGTATCACATCAGAGAGTTTCTAACATAGACTCTCCTTTTTTTTTTTATCTTCTTCAGCTAAAATCCTTCCATCTCATTCTGTGATATTTTCTTGCTGTCTCTGTCATGCTCCTAATGCTCTTAATTTTCACAATTCTCATTTGCTTTGCTTTTCTGATTATATTGACCTAGCAGTTAGAGAAGTCTAGACATTTGGTGTTGCCTCACACAAATTGTCCACATGCCTTCCAAACCACTCTTCAAACACTCATGAACTCTTCTTTACCAGTGATCCTTCTAAGTTTGGGTATGTTACTCGTCAGACCATAAACTAGTGTTGATTTCTTCTGCCTTGAAGCAATATCCATACAGCCACCATCTTCAGCATGTCTGGTATTATAAGAATTCCAAGCAGGAGTGATTTGATTTCTGTGATTTCTGTGTTTAATTTCCTTGATTTGATTATTATTCATTTTTTTTTCCCCAGTCTTCTGATCTTTTGGTGCAAATTGCATCATGAAAACAATTCTTAATGATAAGAAGACATTCATTCCCCATTCCATTTTAAATTCTTATCCATTACCGAAGCCTTTGTTCTCCATTTGTCAGTGTTGTACAAGCACCATGCATATCACAATTTGCTTTCATGAAATCTTCATCTTCCTTTCTTATTTCTACAGAAGTTTGAAATAGTTGCAATCTAATCACCAGTACACACTAAAATACATTTTGAAAGGACCACGAGTAGAAGGAAACTTGCATTATGTCAAAACAATAAATTTCTTTCCTGCTTACTTTTGACAACCACAATCTCTAGACAAGATGAGATTTCTTAGCTTTGGATAAATCTAACCTCTAATCTTTCTTTACATGAAGATATCATAAATATCACCTTCTGAGCATCCAAGAAATTAGGTTCTCTCTATTTTACTTAAGGTAATACTTTATCTCTGAGCAGATTTACAAATTTAAAATCCATCCAACCACTGAGTACTTTCTCATGTTGGAGGTTGTGCCCTAAGGGCCTCCTAGTAAAGAGAGTATTTGGTTGCATAATGACTCATCACTCAAGCATTCACTTCTTTCTCATAACAAGAAAATTAGAAGTTAAAGAGGATTTTAGGTCTGATTTGAGGCAGTCTAGTGCAAGATAGAGACCCTGGACTAGTGTTTTGCAATTGTCTGCTGCTATAGTCCAGGAGGGGATCCACACGAATATGCCATGCTTTGACAGATTAGTACACTGAGTGAAGGCTAAGCAATTATTATGGAATTTCCAATTTGGGAACAACGATTGGAGGGAGGATGGGGGCATGGCGAGATGGAAGTGGAATTTATACAGTCGCTAAGGGATAATTATCTGAAACAGCATGTCGTGGAAGTGACCAGAGGTTTGAGAATACTGGGTTGGTAATAGCATTAGAAGATGTATCCATAAGTAAGATAGACACACTCTGCCTCTAATTGGGAATCCGAAACAAGTTTAGCAACCTTGTTTTGGGAGGTTGCTAAACATGTGGAATTCTCTATCAAGAAAAGGTTTATGTTGAACTATAAACCTTACTTCCTAAGTCTATGACAGACTTAGGAAGTTCCTTGAAGCAGTGCCATGGCTTGAGAAGCTACAAGGAAAGAATGTCTGTAGTGTATGGGAGGTAGTCAGGGATTGTTGGAGAGAAGCAGTATCAGTACACCCACAGTCTGGAGGATAAACCAAGTAGGGATCAAGTGGATGATTAAGGTTATAAAGCAAGAGCTGGGAGAAAAAAAAGAAAAAAAGACAGACTTTGTGGAGAAAATATAAAAGAAAAGATGATCAGCATACTCATGAGCAGTATCAAGTGCATTTAAGAAGAGTGACTAGTATGTTAAGAAAGACCAAATCAGATTATGAGAAAAAAGTAGCTAAGCAGGCTAAAGTAAACCCAGAAGACTTTTCTTTTTTCCTCGTTATGTAGCAAATAAGAGGAAGAATGACTATGGAAGGATGACTTTAATCAATTCTGATGGTAGGAAGGTGTCAGAAGCAAAAGAAATAGTTGAATTGCTAGGTGATTACTTTTCAAAGCTGTATCATCCAGGTGAAGATATTTCAGTTACTGATGTGACAGAAGCTGATGCAAGAATTAAGTTAGGTGAACTAGATCTGCTTAGCATATTAAAAATATCAGTGTGAGTACAGCAGTGGGACTGGATGGTATGTTGGCCGGTGTATTACAAGAATGTGCAAGAAATTTGACAGTGCCTCGGATGAAGTTGCTCAGTCATTTAAGTGCCAGCTCTGGTGAGCTTCCAAGATAGTGGAAAGAGGATAAGAAAAAAGATAGTTCCACTATAAAGGTAGCTCCATAATATAAGTTTCAAGTTGCAGTCCAATTAATATCTCAAGTAGTTGTTAAAGTATTGGAAAAGTTAAAGGTAAAATCCAGATGGGTGGATAGGAATACGATACTCTATGTTGGGCTACATGACTTTGTAAATGGTACATCCTGTTTAGTAATATACTCACATTTTATAATCAAGTGACAGAAGAATTAGATAAGGGAAATAGCTACGTCATAATATTGCTAGATTTTGTGAAGGCAATTGACAGAATACTTCATGGAAAACTATTACAAAAGTTGGAGCATATTGGGAATGGATACGAAGCTGGTGTTACACCCTGATAACATAAGAATGTGAAAATTTCAGTTATCATGATGTAACAAGAGAAGAAATAAAAACCCTGTATAGATAACTAAGTAAGCAAGCTTGTTCGTAAGCATAACATGCTTGCATCCAAGTGAAAAATATAGTTGAAATTGTTTGTTGAACTTAATAAAAAAAAGAAGGGAATTTTATTACAGCTGTGATATGATAAAATAAGGTTAATTAAAGCAAAGATGATTAGTCATAGGATTTTGTATGTGAGAGGCTAGTTTTTACACTTGAAATAAGAGATTAAAGATTTGAGTTAATTCTTAGAAAATTTTGGAAAGGAGATTAATTTAGTATAGATGACATAGAGGTTAGCTTAAACAAAAACCAAAGCTCAAGGTCATAATTTCCGAATTGAGACTTCGTCACGTGTCAGTCGCGTGCACACGGACTGCATGATGTTTTGGCAGAAAAACGGCACTTTAATTGGTCAGTGAAATCGACTCCAGTAAGGTCGGAAGAAAAGAAATTGAAGAAGGTGCTGGTAGGGGGTCATCGTATAAAAGGGTTAGGAACCCCCCCCCCAAAGGGCTTTTTTCCTCGGAGTTTTTTCTTCACGAGTCTTCGTATAGGTCTCACGCGGTTTTCCTGAGTGACGGTCCGACACAATAAGGAGACAAAGTGTGCGGGATTTCGATTCTGTGTTCCTATTGTAAGAAATGAGGGACGCCATTTAGTTAAAAAAGAGAGAAGATAATGTCAGTGTGTTTCATCATCCAGTGATCGTAACGATCACTGGACGATGAAACTTCAATTTCTTTATTGAAGAAAATTCAATAAAGGAGTCAGTGCCCACGTGGTGAATTTCACAGCCATAGAATAGATGATCCTATGTATGTCCTTGATTGAAGAATGTAAGGTAAAGATTGTGAAAGCCCATCTTAGTGCCAAAAGAACTTAGGAGTGATAAGTTATAGAAGAGTTCGTCCTAGGAAGGTAAAATATCGGAAAAAGGTAGAGACCAGTGTAGAAGACCCAAGTCAAAAGGTACTGTAAAATCTCGTATCAATTCAAATCATATGTAACTGTAGTTATTGTTCAATTACTGAACAGTTGAAAGGATTAATGAGAATTATACTAGGACTTTAGTACATGTCAAACTAGAATAAAAATGAGCTTGTTATGATTAATTAATACGTAACTCATGTGCCTAGAGATTTATGCATGTACATTGTATTTTAATTAAGAGAGTTTTAAAGGTCAAAAGTGTGTATTAGCTCAGCGAAAGGATAATTTTAATCCATGTTGAAAGTTTATTTTTCACTTGGTTAGACTATAATAAATTTAGTTTAATCCTTTATCCAAGTGTGACAAACAAAGTTTGCGCCTGAAAGTATCTTCAGGACTGGGGTAAGGTGGTACATATTGTCTTAGTGAGAAAATTAGAGTAACTGATTATATATGTCCTAGAAAATACAGAATTATAGCGTGAACAAACCAGTAAGGGGTTAGACAAAGGATCAACTAGTTCTAGGATTATATTTGTTTGTATGTATAGAATCTGTTATGGCAACATGATCACAATTCTCATGTAGGATCTTAACCTAATACTTGTGTTTAGCTAGTGAAAATTTGTATTATATATTCGTAGTATTGAATTCAGTTTTATTTGATAAAGAATGAATTGTACCATGTTTAAGAGTTCAATAAACTTTTGTTCATTGAAAATACAGTTGTCTGAGATTGCCGCTCACTGCATCACTTGTAACAATGTACGAACCTAATCACACAGGGGAGGGGGGGGGTATTTTGTTAAGTTATGAGATAAAGGTCACGCTGCATATTAGTTTCACACTCAGACATATTTTGGTAATTGCTCCTTGTTTTTGAATTTTATATCTTAAACTAAATTCCTGAAAGGCGCAGTATAAAATAAATCTTTAGGGACACTAAGGGGAGAAGAAGCTTGAATATTTGTATTTGGATGGTATCTCGCATATAAATAAAATTTGAACAAAGACAAGTGGAGTTTCACATGTAAGGATAGTTGAAAGCCTAATAATCGTAAATTGGGACACAACGCTGGTAACATGGATGCCCGTGAGGGGAGGATGGCTGACAGGCAGACATCAGAGGGTAGTACATGATGGTGTGGAATCTAGGAGAATGAGAGTGACTAGTAAAATGATTTGGGGTTCTGTACTCGGTCCGCTAATATTTAATTTGTATATTAATGATATAGAGGGATGCTTAAGGGTCAAAACTATATAACCGAGAGAAGACCTCCACATAGCCTTTAAAGCAGTGGTTCTTAACCTTTTTACTGGCCCGCACTCCAGTGGACTGCAATTTACATTCTTGCACCCCCTTGAAAAATGTGTTTTTTATTTGTTAGAAAATAAAATTTATTTGTTAAAGAGAAAATTTATTGCAAAACAATTTACTGAAAAATACATATACATATATGTATCAACACGAAATCAAAATAACATATCAGTTTTTAGTGACTAATTTGTTGTTGCTTTTTCATAATAATATTTTGAAAGTGAAGTTCCTTTTTCGAAAGGGCTACACGCATATCATCACTTGCATTAAAGCAATTTCAGGTTTTTGTTTTTATTGCAAAAGTGATGAAAATCCCATTTCACAAAGATAGGTGGTAGCAAATGGTAGAAGTGTCTGCAATGCTGCCTTCGCCAGTAGTGGAAATGGTTCTAACTGAGTACACCAGAATTGTTTTAAATTTAATTTTTCAAATTCTATTTGAATACGTGCACTAGCTTGCATTTCAATAAGATCACCATTTATTAAATTACCGTCATTTATAGAATTAAGATCAAAAAGAAATAGATCCAGTATCCACCTCTTCTCTTTGCCAATATCCATGAAAAGAATCAATCAATTGTTGCAGATGTATTACAATTTCAGGTAAAATTGTGATTTTTTCATTTTCCAGAACAATTTCATCAAGCAAGGGAAAGTTTGCAAAATTACTATTTTCGACTTAAAATCAAGGAAAAGAAGGAGTAGCCATAGTATTCAACACAAAATACAAGGCTAATCTTCTTGAATGGCAGTCAATCTCAAGTAGAGTAATGTGGGCAAATATGAGAATGGGGAACTGGACAGTGAGACTTATTTGTGCCTATGGTCCCACAGAAGGTTCTACTAAGGTAGAAGTGGAGGAATTTTTTGAGGCTTTAGAAAAAGCAACTGACACAATGAAAAAGGAAAAATTGGTCCTTGTTGGGGATCTAAATAGCAGAGTAGGAAATGATTGTGAGACATACAAAAATATTTTGGGAAAATTTGGAGAAAAGAGCAAAGCTAATAATAATGGCAAATATCTGTTGGATTTCTGCTCAGTACATGGACTGGTTATTACTAACACCATGTTCCAACATAAAAATGTGCACAAATTCACATGGAGAGAAGAGGCAAGGAATAAGAAAAGTCTCATTGACTATGTTATTGTTGATAGTGATGTTTACGCCCTGGTGCAGGACACCAGAGTGTACAGAGGATTTGAAATTGGAAGTGATCACTATTTAGTCTTGAGCAGGATAAAATTGAATTTCATATTGAAAAGAATAACATGTAAGACAGTTTTAAAGCGAATAAAAGTTGAGCAGCTCTCAGATGTGAACTGTAGACTAAAGTACACAAAGATTATTGAAGAGAAAATGAAAGAGTTTGAGAACAGGAATCAAACCTTGGAGATTCAGTGGAAAACTCTGAAGAAAACTTTGATTGATTCTGCCAGAGAGGCATGTGGTGAGGTTGTCTGCAGGGATAAAAAAATCAAAACTCCCTGGTGGACACAGGAAGTTAAAGAGGCAGTGAAGGAAAAGAAGAAAGCATATCAAAAGTTCCTGTGAAATAAGTCAGCTTGCGCTCTTAGAGAATACAGAGACAAATGCAAGAATGCTAAACAGTGTGTAAAACTAGCTAACCAAAAGTCATGGGAGGACTTTGGCAAAAATATAGAAAATAAATATCAAGAAGGTGGCAAAATATTCTGGAGGTTGTTGAAGAAGCTTAGGAATGGAGGAAAGAGTGCTGTAAAAGGAGATAGAGATGATAAAGGTGACATGAAAACGGGAAAAAAAAGATATCCTTGAAGTATGGAGTAATTACTTTGAAAAACTGCTAAATGAAACAAGTAGTGATGACAGCACAGTGGTAAAAAACACTGACCAGGCATGCAGTCAGGAATACATATCCATACTTGAAGTAGGAAAAGCCATCAAAGGCTTGAAATGTGGAAAGGCAGCAGGAGTAGATGATATTCGACCAGAAATGCTGAAGTATGGTGGTATAAGAGTCTTACAGTGGCTGCACTGCATAGTTCAGAAAGCCTAGACAGAGGGTCAAATTCCCGATGATTGGAGTAGAGCTCTCATAGTACCCATATATAAAAAGGGAAATAAAACTGAATGTGAGAATTACAGAGGTATTTCCATACTGAGTGTTCCTGGCAAGATCTATGCAAATATACTTGAGAAACGTTTGAGAAGAATTGTGGAAGAAAAGCTTGGTGGAGAACAAGCTGGATTCAGGCCAAATAGGGGCTGTCAGGATCAGATCTTCACTTTATGACAAATAGTCGAGAAAGCATTGGAATATAACAAAGATCTGTATTTAAGTTTTGTCGATTTGGAGAAGGCATATGACAAGGTGCTAAGAGAGAAGCTATTCAATACGCTGCAGTTATATGGTGTCAATGAGGCATTATATCAAGCAATACTTAGTCTTTATTTGAGTTGTAAGTCAGCAGTTAGAATTGAAGGAAGTACAGGAAGATGGTTTAATGTTAAATCTAGTGTGATACATTATCCCCTCTGTTATTCATTATCTATATGGATCACATTATGAAGGAAAGTGGTATTAAAAATGATATCAAAATTGGAGATGTTAATGTCAGCTCTTTGCTTTATGCAGATGATGTTATACTTCTAAATAAATCCGCTACAAGTCTGCAAGATTCTCTGACTAAATTGAATAGCTGTTGTAATAGATATGGTATGAAGGTCAGCAATAAAAAGACAAAGACAATGAAAATAGGCAGAATCATTGAAAATGTCAACTGTGTTGTGAATGGAGAACCTGTGGAACAAGTAAAACATTTCAGCTACTTAGGCACGATTTTTAGTGAAGATGGTAAATTAAATATAGAAATAGACAACAGAATCAGCAAAGCTGGTATGGTAGGAAGTCAATTGAATAAATTCATATGGAAAAAGAGAGAAATTAGTCGGAACACTAAGTTAGCTGTATACAAGACAGTGTTCAAACCAGTTTTAACTTATGGATCTGAGAGCTGGGTCAGAAGTAAAACACTTGACCAAAGACTAGAGACCGCAGATATGAGAGTCCTGAGAAAGATTAGAGGCGTGAACAGATGGCATCAATGGCAATATCATATTAAAAACGAGGATATTAGGAAATAACTTGATATTGTCAGCATCCAGGAATGCGTTAGCAGAGCTAATCTCAGGTAGTATGGTCACTTAAACAGAATGGGCGAGGAAAGATTAGCAAAACAAGTGTTCTCTGCCAGGTTGGCAGCAAAACGACCCAGAGGAAGACCAAGATATAGGTGGATTGTTACGGTACAAAGTGCCTTAGATGATAGAAATATAAGATCTGATAATGTTGGAGTCTTGACAAGTAACAGACTGATTTGAAGGAAAATTGTAGATAGGAAGTTAGTAATGATGTAATTTTTTTCATGTAGTACTATCATATCCTGTACACCCCTTGAGGGTACATGGCAGGAATTTGATGTTGATGATGATGTATCCAAATTTTTAGTTTTTCAATAAAAGCAAATAATTTTTCACTAAATGTTATTATGTTCTTATCATACCCTTGCATTGATATATTTAATTCATTTAGGTGAGTGATAATATCTGCTAAGTAAGCTAATTGAATTACTGCATCTGTTATTTCAGAGTCTTGAATAAATTACAATTCTGGTTAGTAAGAAACTGAATAATCTCCTTGCACATTTCAAAAACCCTGCTGAGCATACATCCCTTGGAGAGCCATGTTATGTCAGTGTGATGAAGAAGCATACTATGTATAGCACCGAATTCTTTGTAAACGAAAGATACGATGATTAAGCGCCTGTCCTCGAACATAATTTACTATTTGTAGGTGTAGGGTTCTATGGTTTAGCAGTTCAAAAGAAAGATTCCGGTATTGCGACCACATATTTATTTAAGATAAATAAAAATAAACAAACCCGACAAGTTTCTTATGTTGTTGGACTTACATCTTCAGGGGTTAAAGGTAACTAAAAGTTTAAACACAAGAAATGAGAAATTACTCAAAATAGTCCATTCTGTGATGTTATGGCTATCTTACTGTTTATTAAATTAAAAAATCCGAATGCAGAATCTGTGCATGCTAAGTTTGAACAGGGCTGGATGTTGTCACGTTCTGTTGTTCATGTTCACACTGTCCGAGGTCTGACTTAGGTATATTTTTTATCAATGCTGACCAAACTTGGTGTAGAAATTAGGCCCTGGTTTCTGTTGCATTGTGTTGGAATTATTATTATTCGTGACACCTCCAAGGAGTCCGAAGACTCATCGCGGGAGGACACCCACTGTACAACTGTCCGTCTCGACTACTACACAGAACCTCTACTACCAATTACCTACATCAACACCATCTACTGCCCACAACCACCACCAGCACCATGGCTAGTATTTTTTGTCTGTAAATTGTGTGTGTTCTGAAGGGCCGATTTGTCTGTATGTGGGATGAAAAAACCCTGAGTTTCCAGGAGGAAAACTCTGCTACCTTCGTATGAGATCGGCTAACTCACCTTCAATTGATAAAGTCCATATAAAGATTCCTCCCGTCATGCCGAGAATCGAACTTAGGCTTTTTAATTTAGGCAGCTTCTTTAAATTCCTTATGAAACAGTTTTTTTCAATATAGGACATGTTCGTTTTATGCCAGAAAACGTTATGGCCGGTGGAAGTTGTGTGGGATGCTAGGCCCGATTTGTGTTCTCTCCTTTTTTGCACATCTTTTTGGTGTTCGTTCATACGAATTTCCCCTGATCTTCCAGTTTGGCCCATGTAGCAGATGTCACAGAAACAATGAATTTTATATACACCTGGTTTTTTTAAAGGGTGATGTGGAGATTTTGGGGGATGTAGAAATCTTGATATTTTTTCTAGCAGAAGAAAAGCAACTTTAATGTTATGTTTGCTTAGTAATTTGGCAACTTTGTCTGTAACATTCTTGATGTATGGTAACATGATTGCATTCTTGAAATCTTGCTTTTGTGACATGCTTGTAGGAGGGTGTGTTGAGGATTTTCTTGATTATCTCAGATTCAAAACCTTTTTTTTTTTTGAGTATCTGTGTTAAATAATGTAATTTTTCATTTCTCTTTTTTTCTGAGCTGGAAATATTGTAATCTCTATCCATCCAAACCCGACACGAAACTTGTCAGGTTTGTTTATTTTTATTTATGTTAATAAACATGTGGTCGCAATACTGGAATCTTTTTTTTGAATAATTTACTATATTTACTGCTGTAGCTAAATACTTTTTTAAGTTCTCTGGCAAAGTTTTTGATTCAAGTGCATGGCGGAGCAACATGCAATGTGTTATTGTAACTTGCGGTACTTCTTTTTTGATATAGGCAAGATAAACAGAATTATTGTCTAACAACTCAAGTGCACCATCAGTACATATACAGCTAATCAATATGTACTGATGTTCCATTGGTATTTGATGTTTCAAGAAAAAGTTTTTAATGTGATTAAAAACATCTGTTCCTTTTGCTGTTACTTTCAGTTGATCACAAAATAAAAATTCTTCCAAAATTTCCTTTTCCTTTATGTATCAGACAAATACTAATAACTCACTGCAATTATCAACGTCAATTTACTCATCCAATTGAATACACACTTTCAGAGGACTGGTTTTAATATCTTGTACTACTTGCAGTAAAATATCCTGACTGATGTCTTGGATGCGTGATCGAATCACGCTGAATAGTGAAAATAGTGAAATCTGCTGAATTTTCTTATGTGCTTCAGAACCTAATACAATTTTCGCAATTTCCAATGCACATGGTTTCACCAATTCTTCAGCTATTGTATGAGGTTTTTTCTTTACACACAAATATGCCACCTGATGAGAAGCTTCTAGCAAAGGCTTCTGAACTACCACAGAGTCAAATTTTGTAATTGTACCACTGCTATCGAATCGTACCTTCTTAGACTTCAGGATGTTAAGTGTATGTCCTGCAGCTTTACCACTATGCTGATTGTTGAAATGTTCTAACAACTTTGATGGTTTAAGATTGGAGTTTGAAAATATTTTGCAACATAAACTGCATTGTGGTCTTTGAGTACCGTGTTTCTCTATTGCACAAGTAAATCCGAAAGCAGCATAATTGTCGTTCCATTGGCATTTTTTTGACATGGCAAGGATTACTACAAATAATAAATTAATATTTACATATTATTTAACTATGCATTTGCCATGGTTCCTTAAGAAAATTATAAAATAACATGTAAGCAAAAATTAATTTTAGTTCTTAATAAACTTTTCAAAATTCAAGAGAAAAAATTTAATCAATTGTTCTTTACTTACTGATTACTGCCGGTAAAACAAAAAAAAAATAGCATTCGTTTGTAACTTGATCCACTTTGTTGACTTTTGTACACAACAAAATGACGTTTCTCATGACAATGGTGAGTGTATGAGCAGCAAATATCCAGCGTTCAGCTTGGGTGCATATGTCAGCGTTTGTGAGCGGAAGTACATTCAGGGATATTTTTTCAATATAGTGGTTTTTAATTTCTTAAAATGTAACAAATAAAAAATATGTATAACTTATATTTAATGGTTCTTTGTGAAATAGAATAATTCTGTATGGGTTCAAAGATTATATAGCTTAAATATAATTTAGTTTCCTCTCGTGGAAAGAGCAAATGTGATTTAAATAATTAGTCAATATATGCTGGAATATTTTCCAGCTCATTGCACCCCTAGGAATGCTTCCTCACACCACCACCAGAGGTGCATGCACTTCTGGTTAAGAAACACTGCTTTAAAGGAATCCAGAGAACCGATCAGGGCTTCTAACCTAATGTCCAATCCTCACCTTCTCGTGGTGCACCCTGTTAGGTATCTACCTGCATACTGAACAAACGAGGATGGGATGGCAATTTGGGATTTTGCCAACCAAATTGTATTTTTATTGGCTTAAACCAAAATAAAAAATGATGGTACAACATGACAGAATTTCATGCCAGCTGGGGCATTGGTTGGTTAAACAAGGGCCCCCGTTGTTTTTGCCAGGCTATAATCTCAGTGGTGGCTCTACTCCGAGACAGGCAAAAACCTAAGCAGAGCCTCTCATATCCAGCATGGGAGGTAGACCCAAACGTGGAGATACTAAGGCAGAAGCAATAGGAGAGATCATATTTACCTATAGGAGTTGCCAACAGGTGTACCACCTTATTATTGAATTACTCTGGATTTAGAGAAAGAAGTTGGAAGTTTATTTTTCACTTGGTTAGACTATAATAAATTTCGTTTAATCCTTTATCCAAGTGTAAGCAAATATAGATAGATACTGTGAGAATCTCGTATAGTTGTGTGGACATGATGTTTATGGCCTCCCTCGATGAGTCTAACGACTCCCTGGAGTCGCCCATAATAATAATAATGATCTCTAATTCCTTTTACAGCTTTTTCCTCCATTTCTGAGCTTCTTCAACAACCTCCAGAATATCTTGCCACCTTCTTGATATAGATGTAAAAGAGATTGTTCAGTTAATGAGTGCCCATTTTGTTAAAAGGAGATTATTGAAAAATAAAAAATAATTTTGAAATTATAAATTCGTTTTTTCAATGTTAGGCCGAGAACTTTTCAGACCACCCTCGTAGCATGGATAAGAGGATGACTGACTGATAGATATAAAAAAATTGGTATACGGGGGGATATGAGTCTGCAAGATTTAAGGTAGCTAGTTGTGTGCTACAAGGATCAGTGCTCGTTTCACTGTTATTTAATTTGTAAATTAAATAACAGTCCTCCCATGACTTTTGTTTAGCCAGTTTTGCACAGTGTTTAGCTTTCTTACATTTGTCTCTGTATTCTCTAAGAGCACAAGCTGATTTATTTGCCAGGAGGTTTTGATATGCTTTCTTCTTTTCCTTCACTGCCTCATTAATTTCCTGTGTCCACCATGGAGTTCTGATTTTTCTATCCTTGTACCAGTGAGAAAACATCACTATCAACAATAACATAGTCAATGAGACTTTTCTTATTCCTTGCGTCTTCTCTCCATGTGAATTTGTGCACATTTTTATGATGGAACATTGTGTTAGTAATAACCAGTCCATGTCCTGAGCAGAAATCCAACAGGTATTTGCCATTATTATTAGCTTTGCTCTTTTCTCCAAATTTTCCCATAATATTTTTGTATATCTGACAAACATTTCCTACTCTGCTATTTAGATCCCCAACAAGGAACAGAAAACCTGTGGAACAAGTAAAACATTTCAGCTACTTAGGCACAATTTTTAGTGAAGATGATAAACTAAATATGGAAATAGACAACAGAATCAACAAAGCTGGTATGGTAGGAAGTCAATTGAATAAATTCATATGGAATAAGAGAGAAATTAGTCGGAACACTAAATTAGCTGTATACAAGACAGTGTTCAAACCAGTTTTAACTTATGGATCTGAGAGCTGGGTCAGAAGTAAAACACTTGACCAAAGACTAGAGACCGCAGATATGAGAGTCCTGAGAAAGATTAGAGGCGTGAACAGATGGCATCAATGGCAATATCATATTAAAAACGAGGATATTAGGAAAGAACTGAAATTGTCAGCATCTAGGAATGCGTTAGCAGAGCAGTTCTGTGGTGGTATGGTCACTAAATCAGAATGGGTGAGGAAAGATTAGCAAAACAAGAGTTCTCTGCCAGTTTGGCAGGAAAACCACCCTTCGGAAGACCAAGATATAGGTGGATTGATACGGTACAAAGTCCCTTAGATGATAGAAATATAAGATCTGATAATGTTGGAGTCTTGACAAGTAACAGACTGATTTGGAGGAAAATTGTAGATAGGAAGTTAGTAATGATGTAAATTTTTCATGTAGTACTATCATATCCTGTACACCCCTTGATGGTACATGGCAGGAATTTGATGATGACAAGGACCAACTTTTTCTTTTTCATTGTGTCAGCTGCTTTCTCTAAAGCCTCAAAAAATTTCTCAACTTCTACCTTAGTAGAACCTTCTGTGGGACCATAGGTACAAATAAGTCTCATTGTGCAGTTCCCCATTCTGATATTTGCCGACATCACTCTACTTGAGACTGGCTGCCATTCAAGAAGATTAGCCTCGTATTTAGTGTTGAATACTATGGCTACCCCTTCTTTTCCTTGATTGTCATTGCCTGAATATAATATTTTGTATTTATTGCTCAGAAAGATCTCACTTGTTTTTGTCTTTTTTGTTTAGTCACCCCTATTATGTCGATCTGGTACTTATCCAATTCCTCAGCTAGCTCCATTTCTTTGCCATACAGGCTTCTTATCTTGATAGTACTGAACTTGATCTTTGGTGTTGTTGAGTTGGGGTAAGTTTTAGGATTTGTTCCAGTAGCTACTTTTCGCTGTTTGCCCTGGTTCCCTGTCTTAAACAATAGGGGCCTTGTTTAACCGTGCGATGCCCCAGACGGCATGAAATTCTGTCATGTTATACCATCATTTTTTATAATACAATTTGGTCAGCTAAATCCCAAATTGCCAGCCCATTCTCGTCCGTTCAGTATCCAGTTAGATTCCTAACAGGGTTCTCCACGAGAAGGTGAGGATTGGACATTAGGTCAGAAGCCCTGATCGGTTCTCCGCATTCCATTGAAGGCTATATGGAGATCTCCTCTCAGTTATATTGCTTTGACCCTTAAGCACCCCGTACCTTTTACTTAAGATGATAAAAATATTGTGGCATAATATGACTGTTAAATGAAACTTTTTTCTTATCTATTTTGCATTGCTTATCCATAAGAAGTTCAATCTTACTTGAATAAGTACGATTGAACTTCTTTTCAATCGTACTTAATGATATTGATAAGGGCATT
Organism: Typopeltis vanoorti; assembly: GCF_054136105.1. NCBI lineage: Eukaryota > Metazoa > Arthropoda > Arachnida > Uropygi > Thelyphonidae > Typopeltis > Typopeltis vanoorti. The sequence continues at coordinate 26,448,925 of NC_143552.1, forward strand.
CAGGTATAGAGCAAGCTTACAGAATGATTTGAACAACCCATAACAGTGTGCAGATGATAATGAATGTCAATATTAGTGAGTGTAAAGTTATGCACATTTGCATGAGATTTCTAATGGCATATTATATAAGCGTGATTATATTACAAGATATTGATGAATCTTGGAGTCATGGTGAATACAAAACTGAAGTTCAGAGGTCACACTGCAATAATTGCAATGTTGAAACAGATATTGCCATTTAAGGATAAGGAATTAATTTTGTCTCTTTACAATGCCTTGATATGACACTTGGACTACTGCTTGCAGAGTTGGTTTCCTGGTTGTGGAGGGATAAAGAAACTGTGGAATGGGTGCAAAGAAGAGCAATATATATTAGGATTATGGAATGTAGATTACAAGGATTTGAAATCGGAAGTGATCACCATTTAGTTTTGAGCAGGTTAAAATTGTGTTTCACATTGAAACACAAGTGTACACGGTTAGCCTAGTGACACATGTGCTTTGCAACCATATGCCTGGGAAAGGAGTGTTCTGGGTTCGACATTCCTGTCGCCAATGTGAGGAGCTTAATGATCTTTCTCAGACATAGCCAAGTTAGCCAGGTCTTGGGTTTTTCTGGGGTTTTTCCTCCAACAAGCAGGTAAACTGGCCCCATGAAGACACGCAGCTGCAGCCATAGAATATACCGGGAGGCATAGGGCTAGTCACTTTATCTTCAGGATGGATACGACTTAGAAGGGCTTAAGATAGCTCTGTAACAGGCCAGTAGGCCTAAACATAGAAGGGAGAAGAAGAAGACATCAAAACACAATTGTGTGTAAGAAAGTTTTAAAACAAATCAAAGTTGAGAAGCTTTCAGAGGTGAAATGTAGACTGAAATATACAAACATTACTCAAGAAAAAATGAAAGATTTTGAAAACAAGAACCAAACCTTGGAGACACAGTGGCAAAGCCTGAAGAAAACATTGATTCAGCCAGATAAGTATGTATGAGATTTTCTGCAAGAATAGAAAAATCAGAACTCCATAGTGGACTCAAGAAGTTATAGAGATAGTCAAGGAAAAGATGAAAGCGTATCGAAAGTGCCTGGCAAGTAAATCAGCTTGTGTTCTTAGAGAATACAGAGAAAAATGTAAGCTAACAAAGTACTGTGTAAAAGTAGTTGAACAGAAGTCTTTGGAAGACTTGGTAAGAACATAGAAAGTAAAAATACCAGGAGGAAGGCAAAATATTCTGGAGGCTGTTGAAGAAGCTTAGAAATGGAGGAAAGAGTACTATGAAAGGAATCAGAGATGATAAAGGTGACATGGAAACTGAAGATAAAGATATTCTAGATGTCTGGAATAATTACTTTGAGAGATTGCCAAATGAAACAAGCAGCACAGTGCTTTAAAGCACGTGACAGAAATAATGTCAATACTTGAAATAGAAAAGTCATGAAAAATCTGAAATGTGTAAAACATAACTATAGAATAACACATATGCCACAGTAAATACCTTATTTATTATGTAAATATTTCGTCTTATGCATCATATGACATCATCAGTAAAACTGATGAACAACTATAGGAATTGAATTCAAAAAACGGTACTGTGCATGCTTAAATTGGAATTCCTCTACATATATGCAGTTGCATGTCCATGGATTAAAAACTACTGGTCTGAAATTAAAATTGCTTAAATTAAATTAAAATATAGCAGATAAAATTATTTAATACAATTGAGGATAACAATTTCCCAAAATTTTGGAATAGTGACAGTCATTCCAATTAAGATTAGACCTATGAAGTAAGACTGCAACACTTTATTTATATTAACATTCATGAGGATAGAATCAGTAGTAACTCAGCAGGAGACTTCTTGACTAGCTAGTAATACTCTTGCTTCTACATACTCTACCATCATCATGCCTTGGAGAAGTCTGTCACTATGTGGAGGCACTATTGACACCATGCATTTGATAGGAGACTCTGTATTAAAGGCAACAAATATCCACCCAGAAGGAAGAGAGAGAGAGAGAGAGAAAATAAAAACTTCCACATCCAGTTCACAAGTATTTGTGACCTTAATAATATTTACCATCACCACCACCAGTAGGTATGATTTCACATGGGTAGTACTTATGCATTTTAATCCAACATCCCATGTCAGCAAAGCCCAACAAATCCAGATTTCACTCAGAAAGAGCCAGGTGCAGAAAACTTCATTTATACTCATACCATCTGAGCCTTTTGTTCCATTGTCAACTTCTGTCCTTCTAGGTTTCCACCTTGCTAATTTATGGATCATACCATTATAACATTACTTAACAATATTGAACTGGTGTAATTGTTTTATGTAAATGCTTGCATAAATGACTAAGACAAATTACCTCCTGCTGTATTAGCTGTTCATGGAACAACAGCTCATGCACAGAATGCATGCAGTTCTTGGAACTGCATGCCTCCTGTGGCCTTCACCAGAAAGATTTTAGAAGGATCTGAATAGCTTAGATACTAACAGATCTTCCTTTCCTAGTTCTTATTGTGGTCCAAGTAACCCACCATGTTATGCTCATCTAGCCACCCAGCAGCCCATCCTAAAAAGAGATATCATGCATCAAAATATAGTTCCATTGCTCTTTCTCTCAAAAATAATAAGCAAGTCATCAACAATCCACTTCGGGGTTCATCTGTGAATTGGTGATCACAAGTATAGATCTTACTTTCAATCCACAATGGATCTCACATTATCCACCTTTCAATATGCATTATGGAAAGGTTTAGAGAAATGTGCTTAATGCTTGACAATTTCATTCATTTGATTAAGTCTATATTTTCTCCTCTACATCTTTTTCTCTCTACATACTGCACTAACTGCAGGCACCAAAAACTTGGTGTATTTTCACACAAGACACCACTTCACAGCTGCTAACTCTATACAAACCCCAAATTTGTCCAGCCATGGAATATTGCTTCCATATTTGGAGTGGTGCACCAAAATCCTCTTAAAGATTGCTTGATTCTATCCAAAGGAAGTCAATCTGGCTCATTAATGATCTCTCTCTCTCTCTCTCTCTCACAGACTCATCCAGTCCCTCTCTTTTAGATATTCAGTTTCTGCCTTGGGCCTCTTCTCCAGATACTTTCATGGACAATGCCCTACTGAATTTGCCACTATTATTCCTCCACTCGCCTTCAAAATCATTAAAACAAGAGCCACTGCTAACCAACACCCTTTTACAGTCCATCTTAAAACTCACCAAACCAACTTCACTGCCTCCTCTTTTATTCCATCTACTTCTGTCCTTTGGAACAGTCTCCCACTCTGCCTTCCCCCAAAGATTACAATCCTCTGTCTATATATATATATAAATATATATATATATATATATTTATTTAATGACTTAGAACAACTTGAAAAAATACGTTTTTTATGTATCCATTATGTGTGACAATTTTTACCTGTAATTTCCAGTTTTTTTTAGATACTTCAATGTTTATTACTATTCTTTTTCCCTTATGAATTCCTGAGGAAGGCTGTTATAAGTTGAAACTAGTTGTATTATTCTCATTATATATATATATATATATAAACTATAAATGAGCTCAAATCTGTCCATAGTTTTGTTGTTGATGATAGACTTCATTCCAGTTTTTCATTTGTCAAATCTTGTTCACAAACATTCTATTCTTCAAGATCTTTCATTCATATCCAATGTTTTATTGGGGAAGAAGACATTGTAGTAAATCTCACTGCTACCAAAAACACAGCCTTATCTTATTTCTTCTAGGAAAGTTATCATTTGCTTTCCTCTCATAATATTGAGATATCTACTTAGATTACTTAGGCATACTTATCTTGACCCTTTCCTGGTAAAAAAAAAATTACATCTATGTAAATTGACTATTTGGGAAATGTCAATCAAGTATCTGAGAAAAAACTATTTTAATACCAACTAGTTTCACCAACTTGGGCTGTTGGCATCTTCAGGGTACAGGACTGATGATAGGAACTAAAGCTAACGAAACATGTTACAGACTAGACATTAACAGAATCTAATTATAAATTACAAACAACACTGAACGTGTGCAATACACGTGTATGGCACATACATGATTTCACTTGTTGTTGTTTAGGAACGTTTTATAGTTGGTACTAAAGTTCATTTCTTGTGTGTTTAGAGATCTAATTAGGGTCTTCCAGATCTCGGATAAGATTAAAGCTTGGTTCCTATTAAGATTTTCTACAGAACGGGTGAGTGTTGTGGCTTCTGTGAAAATACGAGAGTGGTAATCCTCTTCTATGTAAGGAATACAGCTTTTATCCCACTTAATGACATGGTTGGTTGTGGAGAAATGGGAGGATAAGCCTGATATATGTTGTCTGTTGTTTTTGACATATCCAATGTGTTCTCTCTGTCTTATCTCAAGGCTTATCACATCTAGGGTGACACATCATACACCTTCTTTAAAATATTTAATGCTCTCCCGAAGTTTACTGCACATTTAAAAGGGATATCCCCCTCCCCCCTTCATTGACAAACTTTAAGCACTTTCTAGATTTTGTCTTTGATTCAGGCATTTTCATGGATTATTTTCTATAAACTACCATCGTTCTCTTTTTTTTTTTTTTTTTTTTTCCCCCAATGCATATCCATACAGATGTTGGCTATTCTGAACCCACTTCTTATTCTTCTCTTTCATTCCATTTACACCCAGTTTTTTTTTTTAATAATGGTCCTCCTCACATTGTTTTTTCTTAAGAGCTTTGACCTTCCAGTGTATAGGAAAATAAGAGCAGTTTTGTTCTTTTTCTCAACCATTTTGCCACAAATGGCAGTGATGTGCTATAAGTTTTGCAGATATTCATATTAGGCATATGAATTTCAAGCTGAAATAAATAAATCATTATACCTATCAGTTGGGATCCAGTATTCTTCTTTGAATGCATCCTTTGCTCTGGCTATGAAACATTATAGCATGGAGCATGACTGTAAATGTGATTAATGTAATTGTGACATGTTACATTTATGCTGAGACTAGAGCATATAATTATAATCATATCCAATTTTTTTTTTTAGTTTTGACTTGGATTCTCAAACGTGGTCAGTTATTCAACCATCCCCAGACAGTGAGGTAAGTCAAAACAAATGTATTTGTATAGTAATAATATTCATTACAGAACTTCTGTTTCTAGTGAATATTAAACATTGAATTTCAGTATCCAACAAAATTGAATTGTAGGTTCTGAATAAGTTTGTGTGCTGTTAACCATTTCTGTTGTCAAAATAAAAAACACCTTAAACAGAGATAGCAGGTTTTCCTTCTCACCAAATAGGTAAACTATATTATTATTAACCACGCTACCGGCCAAGACGTCTATAGACGTCAAGGTTATCATGGCTGTGAAGTGCATATTAAAATTGTAATACCATTGATATTACATTGAAATATATGATGGATACGAAGCTTATGAGGATGCATATTTAATCCATAATGGCCGGTAAGGTGGTTAAGAGAGGGACTCACACATATCATCTCAGAGGCTAACACTGGTGAGTACGGGCAGCATGGCAAACTCGAGATACTCGATCTAGACCTGATCTTACTTCTTACAATATACACTTGCTATATTATATCTGTAGACTGGTCTTCTACTCTTCCTTCCTCTACTCCCTATTACTTCTTACTCCTTCCCCCCAGTGCTATTAGAGCAGTTTGAGAGCAAGGGGGTGACTCTTTCCTCTTAAACTGTAGTTTCCACTATCTACTAAAAAGGCATGCCTAGTTGTCTTAAGGTGGCAGCCCCACCACTAGGATACCTATCTTCATGCTAGTCACTTGGCATAGGGAAACACATGTTACTTTCAAGTCTCAACGTAATCCAAACCAGACAGAAATCATGCGAAAAGACCTCAAACTGGAAAAGGTTAAGAAACTTTTGAAAAAAGAAAAATATGGTGAAATATGCTACATGGAACATTAGAAACATAAAGAAGAAGAATTAGAAAAAATTTTAAATGATGAAAATATAGAAATTGCAATTCTTACAGAAACAAAAAAGAAACTTAAAAGAAACAAAAGAAACAGTTGATTACAATATTATATATAGTGGAGTGTACAAACAAATACATGCAAAAGCTGGCGTAATAATTTGGATCCATAAATCAATTAAAGCAAAAATAACTCATTATACATATTGGAATGAAAGAATATTAGAAGTACGATTAAAATTAAATAAAGAAAATTTAACAGTTGTTGGAGTGTATGCCCCTGAAGAAGGAAAAGAAGAAGAAAATTATTACCTTTAAAGAGTTACAAGGAATATATGAAAAATTAAATAAAACAGATCATATAATTATAGTTGGAGATCTTAATGCCACAATAGGAATGAAAAAAAACTAACAATAATATACAAAATTTTGGAGAAACAACAGTAAACAAAAATGAAAAGCGACTCATTGATTATATAATATATAATAATTTAAAAATAACCATGATTTAAAATTAACCATGGACTGGTTATTACTAACACCATGTTCCAACATAAAAATGTGCACAAATTCACATGGAGAGAAGAGGCTAGGAATAAGAAAAGTCTCATTGACTATGTTATTGTTGATAGTGATGTTTTCTCCCTGGTGCAGGACACCAGAGTGTACAGAGGATTTGAAATTGGAAGTGATCACTGTTTAGTCTTGAGCAGGATAAAATTGAATTTCATATTGAAAAGAATAACATGTAAGAAAGTTTTAAAGCGAATAAAAGTTGAGCAGCTCTCAGATGTGAACTGTAGACTAAAATACAGAAATATTATTGAAAAGAAAATGAAAGAGTTTGAGAACAGGAATCAAACCTTGGAGATTCAGTGGCAAACTCTGAAGGAAACATTGATTGATTCTGCCAGAGAGGCATGTGGTGAGGTTGTGTGCAAGGATAAAAAAATCAGAACTCCCTGGTGGACACAGGAAGTTAAAGAGGCAGTGAAGGAAAAGAAGAAAGCATATCAAAAGTTCCTGGCAAATAAGTCAGCTTTTACTCTTACAGAATACAGAGACAAATGTAAGAAAGCTAAACAGTGTGTAAAACTAGCTAAACAAAAATCATGGGAGGACTTTGGCAAGAATATAGAAAATAAATATCAAGAAGGTGGCAAAATATTCTGGAGGTTGTTGAAGAAGCTTAGGAATGGAGGAAAGAGTGCTGTAAAAGGAATTAGAGATGATAAAGGTGAAATGAAAACAGGAGAAAAAGATATCCTTGAAGTATGGAGTAATTACTTTGAAAAACTGCTAAATGAAACAAGCAGTGATGACAGCACAGTGATAAAAAACACTGACCAGGCATGCAGTCAGGAATACATATCCATACTTGAAGTCGAAAAAGCCATCAAAGGCTTGAAATGTGGAAAGGCAGCAGGAGTAGATCATATTCGACCAGAATGCTGAAGTATGGTGGTATAAGAGTCTTACAGTGGCTGCACTGCATAGTTCAGAAAGCCTGGACAGAGGGACGAATTCCCGATGATTGGAGTAGAGCTCTCATAGTACCCATATATAAAAAGGGAAATAAAACTGAATGTGAGAATTACAGAGGTATTTCCCTACTGAGTGTTCCTGGCAAGATCTATGCAAGAATACTTGAGAAACGGTTGAGAAGAATTGTGGAAGAAAAGCTTGGTGAAGAACAAGCTGGATTCAGGCCAAATAGAGGCTGTCAGGATCAGATCTTCACTTTACGACAAATAGTCGAGAAAGCATGGGAATATAACAAAGATCTGTATTTAAGTTTTGTCGATTTGGAAAAGGCATATGACAAGGTGCAAAGAGAGAAGCTATTCAATACGCTGCAGTTATATGGTGTCAATGGGGCATTATATCAAGCAATACTTAGTCTTTATTTGAGTTGTAAGTCAGCAGTTAGAATTGAAGGAAGTACAGGAAGATGGTTTAATGTTAAATCTGGTGTGAGACAAGGATGTACATTATCCCCTCTGTTATTCATTATCTATATGGATCACATTATGAAGGAATGTGGTATTAAACCTGATATCAAAATTGGAGATGTTAATGTCAGCTCTTTGCTTTATGCGGATGATGTTATACTTCTAAATAAATCTGCTACAGGTCTGCAAGATTCTCTGACTAAATTGAATAGCTGTTGTAATAGATATGGTATGAAGGTCAGCAATAAAAAGACAAAGACAATGAAAATAGGCAGAATCATTGAAAATGTCAACTGTGTTGTGAATGGAGAACCTGTGGAACAAGTAAAACATTTCAGCTACTTAGGCACAATTTTTACTGAAGATGGTAAACTAAATATAGAAATAGACAACAGAATCAGCAAAGCTGGTATTGTGGGAAGTCAATTGAATAAATTCATATGGAATAAGAAAGAAATTAGTCGGAACACTAAATTAGCTGTATACAAAACTGTGTTCAAACCAATTTTAACTTATGGATCTGAGAGCTGGGTCAGAAGTAAAACACTTGACCAAAGACTAGAGACCGCAGATATGAGAGTCCTGAGAAAGATTAGAGGCGTGAACAGATGGCATCAATGGCAATATCATATTAAAAATGAGGATATTAGGAAAGAACTTGACATTGTCAGCATCCAGGAATGCGTTAGCAGAGCTAATCTCAGATGGTATGGTCACTTAAATAGAATGGGAGAGGAAAGATTAGCAAAACAAGTGTTCTCTGCCAGGTTGGCAGGAAAACGACCCAGAGGAAGACCAAGATATAGGTGGGTTGATACGGTACAAAGTGCCTTAGACGATAGAAATATAAGATCTGATAATGTTGGAGTCTTGACAAGTAACAGACTGATTTGGAGGAAAATTGTAGATAGGAAGTTAGTAATGATGTAATTTTTTCATGTAGTACTGTCATATCCTGTACACCCCTTGAGGGTACATGGCAGGAATTTGATGATGATGATGATGATGATAATTTAAAAATAATGAATACATTTTACAGACATAAAAATATACATAAATATACATGGTGTGCAAAAGGACAGAAATCAATAATAGACTACTTTATAGCAAATGAAAAAGCAGCAAACATTTTCCTCGATGTTAAAGTCAGAAGAGGGCTAAAAATCGACACAGATCACTGTTTTGTGCAGAAAAAACTAAGGTTTCCACCAAACTGGTTACAAAAAATACAAAAAATTAAACAAACTAGAGAAACAAAATTTAATTACGAAGTAAGACTACTAAATGATTCAAGTATAAGAAATTTATACCAACAGAGGATTAATAACTACTTAGAAAAAATACAAGAAAATGAAGACATTGAAAAAGAATGGAATAATATAAAAGAAATTATTGCATCAGCAGCATATGAAAGTCTAGGAACACACAAAAAAATATCATAAAAATAAAAAATTGCATATATGGAACAGTGAAATAAAAATAATAATTGAAAATAAAAAGCTGGCTTTTAAAAGATGGTTAAGTAGCAAAAAAACAAGATGAAATTGAATATAAAACAGGATGAGCAATAGCCAAAAGAGAAACCAGAAAGAGACACAGAGAAAGCTGGGAAAAATTTGTATCATATCTAGAAAAGGACATATACAAAATAAGACCCGATGCATATAAAATACTAAAACACATGAATGCAGATATAGAAGAAACTGCAAATATAAATTGTGAAATAGATGTAAAAGAATTCCTGGATTACTTTACACATCTTTGGACGGATAATACTGGCATCAAAAAAAATTACATCAGAAAAACTTACAAAATACTTTAAATGATATAATAACAATGAAAGAATTAAAAGACAACCTAAATAAAATAAAAAATGGCAAATCAACAGAAGATGGGATAAACTCTGAACTGTATAAATTTTCTGGAAAAAAATTTCATCAAAGATTATTAAAATTTTAAAATAAAATATATATAAATGGGCAAATACCAATAGAATGGAATACAAGTGTATAGCCATATTTAAAAAAGGGGATAAAACAAAACCTGCTAATTACAGAGGTATTAGTTTATTGAATACATGCTACAAAATATATAGTAGAATATTTAATAAAACACTGAAAATATACAATGAAAAAATATTATTAGAATGTCAAAATGGATTTAGAAAAGGACACTCTACAATGGATGCAGCATTTTGTTTAAAACTACTTATTGGTCGAGTGGTTCCGCTCTCCAGCCAAAAGGCTGCAGGTTCGAATCCTGCCGTGGGCATGGATGTCGTGATTGTCTGTGAAAATACTAGTGGTGGTTGGCAGTAGATGGCATTGATGTAGCTGCGGTTCGTTGTAGTTGATGGATTGAGTGGTGGAGACGGAGAGCTGTAAAGTAGATTCCCTCCCTTGATGAGTCTTTGGATTCCCTGGAGGTGTCACACAATAATAATAATAATATATGAAAAAAATGTCTGAAAAACAATCTATAAACCAAGGAGTAAGACAGGGATGTCCTCTGTCTCCAACACTTTTCGATATTTACATTAATGAAATATTAATACATTGGAACACCTTAAATAATCCAGGTATAGAAATGTCCCAGAATAACAAAATAAATATGCTATTATTTGCATATGTAAGACAGGGATGTTCTCTGTCTCCAACACTTTTCGATATTTACATTAATGAAATATTAATACAGTGGAACACCTTAAACAATCCAGGTATAGAAATGTCCCGGAATAACAAAATAAATACGCTATTATTTGCAGATGATCAGGTAATAATATCAGATAAGGAAGACAATTTACAAAGAGTAATATATAATTTAAACGTTATAGTAGAACAGTTTGGAATTAAAATTTCCATAGATAAAACTAAAACAATGGTGTTTTTTGGACAAACTCCAGTTAGAAGTAAAATAATTATTAATACTAAAATAATAGAACAGATAAATACTTTCAGTTATCTTGGATGTGAAATATCATATGAAGGAGAAAAAGACATAAAATTAAAATCTTCAAAATTTTTACAGATTATACAGATTATAGGCCTGATAAATAGAACACTCAATCCAAATATAGTACAAAAAGAAACACGCTTGAAAATATATAATATTTTAGCAGTGCCTATATAGCAGTGAAATTTGGGCAATAAACCAACAAAATAAACAAAGAATAAAAACAAGTGAAATGAGATTTATGAGAAGTAAATGCTGCAAAATACACATTATTATACCAAAAAAGGAACGAAGACATTTTAAAATAACTAAAAACAAAATCCATAGAAGAAAAACTAAACTATTATAAACAAAACTGGATAGAACATGTAAACCGAATGGCCAACACCCGATATCCAAAACAAATACTGAAATATAAGCCAATTGGAAAGAGAAGGCAGGGTAGACCTCAAAAAAGGATATTAGATGGATAATGAGGCCGGAAAAGACTGATATGGTCTATACCCATCATCAGCATTATGATGATGATGATTAAGAGAAACCTCCAGGAAGACAGCACTTATCGAGAGAGGCAACATACTACACCAGCTATCACAGTGATTGTTGAATTCATTAACACTGCTTATACCCACAACATCCAATGGCAATCCATACCAATAATGCACCGCCCTATGAGAGAAAAATTTAGCCCTCATCTCCTTCTTAGTGGTATTCATTCTCAGCTTCCAAAGATGCCCTCTTGCTCTTTCCCTACCCTCCATAAAATGAAAAATTCCATCAACTGAAATCTGATGTGATCCTTTCTGAGGTTTGTAAGTCTCAATCATATTGCCCCTCTTTTTCCTGTTTGCTAGTGTCTGCAGTCTATAAATTCTCAATCTGTCTTCATAATCAGCATTCCACAATCCTGATATCATTTTTAACAGTCTCCCTTGCACTCTCTCTCTCTCTCTCTTTCCACTGTATCAGAATCACAATGAAGACTAGGAGACCAGACTTGCGCACAACAGTCCAAGTGAGGTCTTATCAATACCTTGTAAAGAGGCAAAATCACATCTTTATCTTTACATGTGAAAGATCGTTTTAGCATTGCAGTTATCTTTTGAATTGTATTTGCAATCTTTGCTAAATGTCCTGGATCTTCAACTTGCTATCAAGTAACACTCCAAGATCCAATATAATATGATGTTGGATATTAGTCATGCCAAAGTGCATGACTTTGCATTCACTGACATCCATTTGCTCATGACCACAATTCCAGAATTCAAATCATTCTGCAAGTACTGTATATTAACAGCATTCCAGATTACCTTACCTGTCTTTACATAATCAGCAAATAGCTGTATGTCGCCTGTCAAATCCTTCCCAATATCATTAATGTACAGATTGAATAACAGTGGACCAAGGACTAATTCTTGTGGTACACCACTAGTTACCTTAAATCTTGCAGACTCGCATCCCCTGTACCTGTCAGTTAGCCATCCTCTTATCCATGCTAATAATTTATAATTCAAACCCGTATTCTCCAATTTATGCAGCAGTATTCCATGCTCTATTGTGTCAAAAGCCTTAGCAAAATCTAAAAGTATCATGGTGTATCAATTTGCCGTGTCTGGTTCAATGGTAACATTATTATAGAATGTGAGCAAGTTGCTAAAGCACAACCTTCCCTTAGTAAATCCATGCTGTTCATTGTAAAGTAGAGATTCACTGTCATCCCATTTCTGAATGCAAGCTCTAACCAGTTTTTCTAAAATCTTCACAACCATTCCTGAGATATTGATTGGTTGATAGTTGGATACATTGGTCTTTGCATCACCCTTGTGCAATGAGATTACCATACACTCTTACCTTTCCTGTGGAATCTTCCTTGTTCTGAGACTGAAATTAATATTGCCTGGTCAAAGGAATAGCCAGTTCAGCTGAACACTCTTTTAGCACCTGTGCTGATATCCCATCAGTCCCTATTGTTGAATTCTTATTCAGCTTGTGCAACAGCTCTAATACCTTCTCTTCATACACCTAAATTTCTTCATTCAGTGAAGAGATAGCAGTGAACTCAATGTTGCATACGCCAGGTTGATAGCTATTAACAATATACGCCCTCATTAGTTGAATAACTCTGCTGCATCTGTCACCCTCACAGCATGCGCATTTAGAAGAGTTGTCTTTTATATTCATTCATGCTTTTACTTACAGCATATCGATAGAATTCTTGTGGGTTGTCTTTAGCTTGCAGAGTCAGTTTCTTTTTATACTCAGACTGAGCTTTCTGAACAACAGTTGTGACTATTCTAGCCTGCTGCTTATAATTTTCATAACAGACTTTATCCTTATACACACGGTATACCTTCTTCATCATCCATTAAGAATTGCTTTCTTAATTAGAATACACATCGATTTAACTCCTATCTTATTTATTCTTTGAACTCTTGGGATACATTCTGATATTGCATCATTTAAGTATTTTTAAAATGCTTACCATGCACTGTCGATATTTTTCCCATTCAACAACACCATTCCACTGAACTCAGTATACTTCTCAGTTAGTCATAATTTCCTGCTTTGTAGTTCAGCATTTAACCTTTTCTGAATGGAACATTCATAAACTTAGTCACTTCCCAAGTGAGTGCCACATGATCACTGTCACCAATCAGAGGCAGAGTTATTATGTCTTTAACTGAAACACCCTCTGATATAATAATCAAAAATCTAATACTCTTTAACCTCAAGTTCCTTTTGTCACATGCTGCTTGAGGAAGTTGTCTTGCAACAGCTCAATACATTCAGTTTCATTCTTCTCATGAGATTTTACTGCTACCCAATCAATATTTTGATAATTAAAGTCTCCCCATTATGATTACTCTTTTTGTGCCAATCGTCTCTATTTGGTGATGCATTCTTCATCACCAGCAACCAATCCACCAGGTTAGTAACAACACCCCCACTATGTAATTGACCTTGTTAGATTCCACCTCACACCACATGGCTTCAAATTCACTGCCAAATGAAATATTTTGCACAAGGTGATAAGACTAGCTCAAGCAACGATTACAACTCGGAGTACGACTGATAATAAGAGAAACGGAAAAAAATCATATTGAGATATAATAAGGAAATATTAACTTAAATAAAAAAAATTAAAATATATGACAAGATATCAATATTACAATATTTTCATGCACGTTTGATGTGTCCAAGCCAGACAAACACAAAGTCGATATCATTCTCTCCTCGTAATCATTTCCATGATAATGCCCAATCCCATATTAGCACAATTATATAATATTGTTACTCTTAAACTCATATTCTCACCATTCCGTACATTAGAATTTAATTTCCCTGACTCTCTGTGTTAGGTCCCATATCAGTTATTAGTTTTTCAGGCTCCTGTTACCAAACACATTCAGGTGTAGGCTGTTCCTCTTATACAAATCTAATCTTCCCTCAAACTCACTTTTAACATCCCAAAACACCATCCTTTCCTTCTAAACAGCCTACGAATCTAATCATTTGCCATCATAGCCCTTCTTCTTAATTCATTTTTATCACAGCGAGATAAAATACTGGCGATTTTAACTTTATCACTCTTCACTCTCGCCTCTTCCAACAACCCTTTCAACTCCTCTCTCATACAGAACTTATCACTAGTTAAGTCGTTAGTACTTACTGCAATTACAATCTTGTTTACTTTTCTTTGTTTTTGAAATGCTTGTGTTACATTTTTAATTATCGCTCCTGGAAAACTCGAAGTTATAACCCACTTGTCAACAGCATGTTTTATGATAGTTGGCATACCAAATAACATCCTTCTTTTATAAAAGAACATTACTTACCTGATTTTCATTATTTACTGACTTACTTGCATACTTACTTGTTTCTTATTTTGCTGCTTAATTTTCTTTTCCTACCTATGTTCATTCAACTTTCTCTAATTGCCACATTATCTCTCTGATAATCTGCTTTAATTTCACTATTTTGGAGGTTAATTCATTTTCAATAACTTTTTCATAACTGGTAATTAATTTACGGAATTAACAACGCATATAAAGAGTAAATTAATTAAAGATAACTTTAATGAATCACTTCTATATTTCGACAATGTCACATTGTCATCTTCATATAGGATTCTATAGAACTTCACTGTAGAACTAAACCACATCCTCAACACTTTCTTAGCCAATGGCTATAACCCCAAAAAAATCCAAAAAATACTAAAACCTGAAAACCACAACCCCCCTCCCCCCCTCAACAATAAAGACTACACCAAGTCTATCACTATCCCCTACATCCAGGGCACCTCTGAAAAAATAACTAATATCCTCAAGAAATATGACCTTACTTCCTGTTACAGACCATATAAAAAGTTGGCATCCCTTATCCGCTCTACCAAAGACCAACCACTTCCCCTAGACCTACCTGGTGTATACCAGGTCCCTTGCAGCTGCAAATTGTCCTACTTTGGCCAAACAGGCAGAACAACAAATATCAGGATTTCAGAACACCAAGACTACATCCGGTTTCACCAGTACAGCCGCTCTGGGCTGGCAGACCATGCCTTAGATACCCACCATAAAATTCGTTGGAAGAAGACAAAAATAATCCATCGCAGCAAGTTTAAATACGAAAGATTATTCAAAGAATCTTCAGCAGCTCTAAAAAACGTTCCTAACCTCAACAAATTTGGGTGCATGAAACTGCCCCAAATTTGGGAGACTTTCATTATGAGAACTTCAGCCCAACGGCCAAGACTACCAAATTAGCCCACAAGAGGGCACCATTAGGACTTTAGGAACAAAATTAGTGTCTTAATTTCTGCCTCATTTGCTTTGTTAGTTCCTGTAGTGCACATACCATATCTTTATGTTCCTGAAGATGACAATGTGACATTGTCGAAATATAGAAGTGATTCATTAAAGTTATCTTTAATTAATTTACTTTATATGCGTTGTTAATTCCGTAAATTAATTACCAGTTATGTCTAACCAACGTATAAGTCTTACCACTAGAATAATAACTTTTTCAATATCTTCAATAACCTCCTTAGTGGGGCAAGGAGGCTTGCCCCACTAAGGAGTTTATCACTTTGTTTTTCACTTTGCTGCTCTTCTTAGCATTATATTTCTTATGCACTTTTGGCACTATTTTAACTATATTTATTATTGCAATATCTTAACAAAAATATGTTATGAAACACTAAATACAGAAAATCTATGCTAATAAACTATAAAGCACTATTTTCTAAGGGAAAAACACAATAAACAAAATATATAAAAATTACCAATTTTACACGAGCTCTTAATTCACCAACCAATTACAATGCTGCCTCTAACCAATTATATGATATTGTTTCAGGAAATTGACAGTGTTGACTAAATAATAACAAAAAAATTACTTGTTATTTCTTGTATTAAATTCAATTGACATCTTCAGGGGATTAATGCACTTGCATCAACACATGCACTCATGCACACTTCATTCAGTAATAATGAACAGGAAAAACATGGTGAGACCTGTCATCCTACGATTATGCTACCTATTGGCTTTGGTTGGGTGTTCTTGGCCTTTGAGCTAATTATTTCCCTTGATGAGAGCTTCCTATTTTAGAGGTAATTTACTGCAACCACTGTTATTGAGGTTGGTATAGTTCATGAGGACAGAATGAGATTCAAGGAAAAGCTTCTCAAATTTAAATTTTCCACAATTGAGTAAAGTGGTTTTGCTACGTGTCATGGTGGACAGCTTATTCTTGTAAGCCATCCACCATGACATGTAGTGTGTGTGACCAGTGAGAAAGTTGACGATTCATTTGCAGAATTGTGGAGGCAGACCATAAGATGTCAATTTGGTGAGTAGTCCCCTGTGCCAAACCTGATCAGATGGCTTTGAAATGTGAAGGGCAAGCACGTGAGTTTCTCCAAATTTCTCCATGGCTTGAGTCCATAGGTGGGTGGTTAAAGCAAGATCAGCCATACATCGCTAGTGGCAGAATCTGGTCAGTGACCAGATTCTGCCACTAGCATAAGGGACATACCAACTAATCAGTGACCAGCATACTGCTGGTCACTGATTAGTTGGTATGTCCCTTATGGTTCAAGAGTTAATTGTTGATGCCCTTCTTCATAATTTTTGAGAGAAGAGGATTGAGAGCAATTGGATGGTAGTTCGTTGGTTGACTTTTATCACCTTTCTTTGGGATGGGCTGGATGTGGACCTGTTTCCATGTTGTTGGGTAGATGTCAGTTGAATAGGATAGAGTGAAGAAGTGATGCAGGATAGGTGTTAGTTCTGGGGCACAAGGCATCAGGACCAGACGTCTTGTTTGTGTTCAGGTTGTTAGGGATTCTTCGGATTTCTTTTTGTTAGAGGACTATGGGAGGCATGAAAGGAGCTGTTTTTGATGGAATGGAGGAAACTTTGCCCAGATCATCAATGCAGTAATTAGAAGAGAAGAGTGATGCAAGTAAGTTGGCCTTGTCTTTTGGTGAGGTGACCACAGCACAATCGGAATGTGAGAATTGTGGAAACCTGGGTGTCCAACGACCTTGGAAAGGGACCAAAAGGAGCAACTGCCATTTGGATAGGAGGCAAGTTTGCAACATTTGGACCTTTCAAAGTCTGACTTGAACTTGATGATTTTTTTGCAACTTGCAGGCTGCAGTATAGGCAGAGAGGACAGTCGGAGTTTTGGTCTTGAGCCAATTGTAGTAAGCAGAGGTTTTTCCTCTTACAGCATTGGCACACTTTTTTGAGAAACAAGGTGGTGGATGGTGGCTGAACGTTTGGACTGGAATAGGGGATGAAAGCCTTCATTCCTGTGAGGATGATTTCTGTTATTCAGTCTGAGCAGATGCTTGGATCACAAGAACTGAAGCAGTAGTCAGACTATGAGAAGGAGGAATAGAAACCACACAGGTTCTCCCAGTTTCACCCTTTTAGTGCCAAAGGACACAAGACCGAGAACTGTTGGATGTAGGTTGTTTGCTGCAAAATTGTAGGTGTTTTGCAAGAAAAGAGACTTGTATGAGACATGGTAGGTAGGTAGTTTGGATGGTAGTTCATTGGTTGACTTTTATCACCTTTCTTTGGGATGGGCTGGATTTGGACCTGTTTCCATGTTGTTGGGTGGATGCCAGTTGAATAGGATAGATTGAAGAGGTGATATAATATTCTGAGTTTCCAAGAGGATAACCGACAACCACAGTATAGGTAACCCTTGTATAACGTGGATGTTAGGTTCCACAGAAATCTCACATTATATAAATTGTGTTATGCGAGACTCGGATCACATAGAAAAAGTAGCGTTATGTTACGAATTTTTTTTATTTTTATTTATTTTTTATTATATAAACAATGACATATCCAACAAAAAGTATCTTTATTTAATTCAGGTAATTCATATAAGTTAAGAAAACATAAACTATGAAACAAAATACATGGTATAAACTTACAAAAATACAAATTGTACGCAAATTTCATTGCACATAATGCATAAATGTTTTAGGCAAAATAAAATAAAGTGCATATTTTATTCATCATCGTCTTCAAAACAAACATTTTGTAGATGTTCTTTATTTACGAGTGGCCAGACGTCGTCATCATCACTTGAAATCTCTTGGACATCATTTGTATAATTCTCATTGCATACTTCGGCTGATTTAGTTATCAAGAAGTCATTAATTAGACCTTGCTTACCACTATGCTGCAATTTTTTATTAAGTTCATAATATGGAGCTACGCAAACATCCAATTGTCTCGTGAATTTTCCGGATCGCTCCATTGAGGGATCATTATCCGTAAAATAACTTCTTAACTTTCTTGCCAAGTCCAATCCTTCTGCTAATCTTCGACAGAACTTTCCCCGCCATTTGGTTCGACGTCATCTATTAATTGTACCAGTTTCTCCTCATTTAAATCTATTTCCACATCAATTAATTCACTAATTTCATTTTCAACCATATCGCAAAAGCCCTCCAAGTGGCCATTGCTATAAAAATAAAATTTTTACATAAAAAAGCATTACATATGTAACTCACCAGAAAATAAAGTGCTCAGGTTGAGATTAACATACTTATGATTTTTAATGTCCTTTCCTGGCAGAAAACGAAGACAATTTTCAACAATAAACACTTCATACGGTAAACAATTGATGTACATGCATGCGAAAGGTTATTTTGGTCCCTAATATAAATTCGCTACTTATAACTACATGCGCGATATGGATGGATGCAAATTTAACGAAGATAAAATTTTATTTTTAAATTGCAGGGTGAAAAATATATGAAAAGATGAAGGGTTACTACAATTTGAAGACTATGTTTTTATCGAAACCGCGTTGTATAAGTACTGCGTTTCACAAGGGTTACTACAGTTTGTAGACCGCATTATATCGAAACCGCGTTGTATAAGTTCCGCGTTATTACAAGGGTTACCTGTATATCTGGAAGGAGAGCTTGTTAGGAAGAGGTCAAGTGTGTTGGCAAATTGGAGAGGATTGTCTGGTATTCTGGTGGGAAGATTGATGATTTGAGATTGTTCACTGCTGATGGCGAGTACCTCAGCATCCCTGCCTGCTTGATCAATGAAACTGGAGAAAGGAAGCCAATATGAGTTGTGGACATTTAAATCCTCACTATTGGGGTACATAGACTGCAGAAAGTTGAGCTTTACAGAGAGAAAGAAAGTTGAAGTCTCCAAACTTTGTCAATCACGCTGATTGACAGAGTTTGGAGAGTGATAGAGGGAGCATGTGAAAAGGGCAGGTTGATTTGGTAGAGAAATTTTGAGCCAAAGCAGATTAAATAGTGGGAAGTCTAGCAATCTCTGGCATGGTATATCGGTTCTCACTAATGTACAATGCCACCCTTGTGGTGGAAAGAGCTGTGTAGTGTTTAGTCTGTTGAGGTTGCCAGTTGGAGTTCTGAAAGGAAAAGTAGTTCTGGTTTATATGACTGTAGGTGGTGGTGCACCTCATTTATATTGCTGATCAATATAAATGAGGTGTTTTATTAATAAAAATTGTTTAGGCCACAAATGTTGGTGAAGTGGATGTGGAAACTTTTTTTTTTTTTTTTTTTTGGTAAGAATTAGTGTTGTGAGTTGTTTGTTTAGATTTCTGATGCCTTTTATCTTTTTTTTTTTTTTTTTTGTGCTTTGTTTTTTTAAACTATTTTGTGAAGGAGAATTTTTGAGATTCACAGCAAAAACTCATTTTGGTTGTGGTTCATTGTGTTTGGTAAGAAAGAGGTAAAAAGCAAGTGGGGCATGCAATGAGAGGTGACATACCACTCTCACAGAGGGGAGTCGGTCTCCTTTCCATACATGGTCTCGTCAGTTTTTCCTGCAGCTACAGTATTTAATCCCCCTTCAATTTCAAACTGGCAAAATACATGGTTGCAAAATTTTTCGATAGCTGATCAGGAAGCCTTCAGGTTCATTACTACCTGGTTCAGACCCATGTGCTAACCAGCCGCCTGCCTGCGGATCTGTTTTACTGCTGTACCCTCAAATGGGGGAAGGGTCCCCACAGTAAGATTGGTATGCCTTTGAGGATATCATTCTCACTGCATGTGGAAAAAGTGGAGGGGGGGGGACAGAAACCAGAACCCGTGCTGTAGCGACTAAACATGGTTGCAGCTATTTCAGGTCTCTAATAAGCAAGGTGGTAGTATTTTACCGGGTTATGAAAGACATCTACCACCTAGAGGTTAAGTTGGTATTTCCTCTAACTAAAGAAGATGTGCCTTTGCAGCTGCAATGCTTGCCAGGTTCGCCAGAGCCCCATTTGTGGAAACAGGCTGTATATATGTAGTTGAGTTTTGTGGTAGGTGTAATGTTATCAGAGCAAATCAGTTTTGCCCTCTGGACTAGGGTTTTTATAGTGCCATACTGTTGAGAGGAGGAGGGGATGGATGTTGTTGATGGATGTATTTACCTGCATCTGTAGGGTCTCTGTAGATGGTGAAAGCCAAAGATCCATCTGGTTGTCTTGTAACTAAGATATATACAAATGGCAGACCATTGTTACTTTCTATTTCTGCCATGAATTGGATTGTTGGCTGTTCGAATGGGTGAGGAAAGTGTTTAGGGTGTCCTGGTCATGTAGCCAAATAGCAAACAGCATAGCATTGCCTGATAGTACATTTGGGAGGGGAAGTGAAGTATAAGCCATGCTTTTCAAATGGTCTTTCAAAAGGCATACTTTTCAACTAGTGAATGCACTGTTTGCATACTTGTATGTGAAAAATATATTATTTCTGCATTAATTTCTACATAGAAAGTTAGTATCCCTTATTACAAATTTTCAGTTTGTAATAAATGGAACCAATTGTCCTGTTTAATGCAAATTAGTGAATCAAAGTTTTTCTACTTGGTTACAAAATATATTATACATGGAAAGAAATCATATTATTATTTTAATTCTTTACCCAAGCATAAGAAAAAGTTTGCATGTGCAATGTCTTCAGGACTAGTCTACTTGTATATACCTAAACAGTTGATGTGAAGTCAAAGCCTATATATACAATTAGACTAGTTGTGATGATACTTGACATGCAAACTTTGTTTGCTTATGCTTCTCTCTGACCTGGAGTATTTTAATAATGTAATGAATGCATAATTTTAATACTTGTATGTGAAAAAAATATATGATTTCTGCATTAATTTAAGCTTGGTATCTTCCTGAGTTTATCTCCCACTAATGAGACCTCAACAGATACAAGACTAAATGCAAACAAATTAAACTGTTATTAAAGAGAAATCAGAGAAGAAACCGAAAAGCAAGTAAGACATCTGAAAAAACTTATATGCAAACAAGATCATCCAAAAAGAAAATATGAATTTAAAAAAAAATTGAGGATAAACAAAAAAAAAAAAATTAAAATAAGAACTTAAAAAAAGGAACAAAATATAGAAGGAGAAGAAACGATGAAAAATGTAAAGATGGAGATGGTTATGTATCATCAAATGAAGACTCCTCAGGCTCAGAAGAGTTTATGGAGTATGAGGAATAATCTCATGCTAATAAAGGGAAAGCAAGATCAATTAAAGAAAAAATAATAAAATTTATTAATGCAAAGTTTTTTCAGTAGATTATCATCTACATGCAAAGAAAATAACTAGCTTCCAAATCAAGAATAGTAGACATGAAATTGAAATAATAACAACCAACCATAAAAAATTGGAAAAGAATTTACAAGAAGTAGACTTCACAGTTGCTCGTTTGCAGATTGAAGACCTCATCAGATTCATCAAAAATCTGGAAGTCTTACGAGTGTCACTTCACTAATCATATCATCTTCCTTCTGCATTGCCTCATTAAATGTACAAGCCTTAAACAAGCTGTATGGAAACTTATGCTATACCATGTAGTCAAGTTTTTGTTTCTCCTAGAAGCATACTTCTGCAGATATAAAGATATAAAAACTTTATAACAGATAGATATCTACTTCTTTCTTATAGGGGGTTTGGAAGATTTAACAGGGCTGGAGCAGGGGATCTTACTCTCCCCCCCCCTCCCAGGTCATTCTGTAATATCCAAAAAGATGCAGAAGGGAGAATCTCTGGATCTGTAATGGATGGAGCATAAGTGTTTATGTTCCATCCAATGAAACAATTAGACAAAAATTCTTTCAGGAATTGCAGCCATATTTATATGGTGCGTAACAGCTGGAGATTGGAATTGTATTGAAAACTCACATTAGTGATTAGGATAGCCACTCTCCAATCAACAGGCTGTGGGTTTGATTCCTACCGTAGGCATGGATGTTTGTCTTTAGGTGGAAGATGACTTTGTCGCCTGGTGTGAGACCACTGTCCTGATTTTTGGAGGCCTGAAGCAGCTTGAAAAAAGTTTCATGTTTGGTCTCTAGTGCAGGATTTCCAGATTATGTAAAAAATAAATTAAAAATACAAATATATATATATAAAATTGATAAAAATAGGGGCAAAAAAATCCTTAGCCCAACCATGGGCTAAGGATTTTTTACAGGTTTGCAAATAACCTTCCACAGGTGGGAGTAACATATAAATAAAAGTTTAAAAAAAGATACGAAATAGGAGCAGCAGCCCAGAAGTGGAAAAGTGGGATATGCACAATTAAAAATATGTCTTGACAATGCTCAACCAGCAGACATATGGAGGATTCACAATCCTTATTTCCAGGCTTATATGTGCATGAATCAAGGTATTGGTAGCCATCTTGATCAAATTTATATCTGTTCTTCCCTTATAAATAGGGTAATTCTGATGAAACATCTTGACATCAACATGTCAAATCATCATCCATTTCTTAAATTTTGCTACATGGAACAAGTTGAGATCAGTTTTGGACTCTGCAATTCCACCAACTTTCCTATTGATCTTTTTAACCAAACTCCAGATCCTCTGTTCAAACTGGAATAATGTTACCTGGAACTGACATATGGGGTTAAAATTCAAACAAGTAATAAAATAGAATATGATTGAATTGGAAAAGAAAGAGGATTTCCTCAAAAGAAAAAAGTTGAAATGCGTGGAAAGGCTTATGTGTTCACAGTTCATGTTATTTATTTTCACAGTATTGATGGCAACACAGAATGATAAGAAAATAATATTTATTAACTTATTTGTTGATATAATACCAGTGAAATATCAACAAATAAGTTAATAAATATTATTTTCTTATCATTCTCTGTTGTCACGAATACTGTGAAAATAAATAACAAAAAAGTTGAAAGACCTGTATAAAGAGAAAGAAAATGTTCATAGCAAACTGACCGAATGTAAATTCAGCTGCATCATTAGAAATATCCACAAGTGGAAAGGAAGCGGAAGAAAGAAATTTTAAAATAAGAGTACAGCAGTACTTAGCAGATATCCCTTTAGCTGCATTCTTCAATAGACAGTTCGCCAAATTCCACGAAGAAAAGATTATCACTGAGATCTGCATGGATAATGTAGACATATCCACCACTCAGGACACCCTTTACTCCTCTCATAAACACTATAAAAATCTGTTTGAAGACAATAGCACTGTGGGAAATTATAACTCTTGAAACATTAATGGCTTTCCTGTTCATATCCGAGACGGGCTCGACAGACCCATTACAGCATCTGAAGTTACCACAGCCTGTAAAGAATGCTGCTGGGACCTGACGGTCTAGGGATAGAACTTTACCATGAGACCTGAGATTTTATTCTTCCCATTCTAGTTATACTGTTTAGCTTTTTTCTCTGTACAGGACACATACTAAGTGAATTTGTAGCAAGCTATACCTTTTCCATTCCAAAACATAATAGATATCATACTTTATTCAACAGCTGGAGGCCTATTTCTCATTCTAACATTGGCTACAAGATATTTTTCTGCATTATCAGTAACAGGTTCAAAGTAGGAATGAGATACATAATTAAAAGCACATTGATCTATGGAATTCCAGGCTGAGCAGTAGAATTTAATCTTTCTACTATGCACTCTACTCTGCCTAGTTAATATGAAAAAGTAGCCAATGGCAGTGCTATTGATAAACCTTATGCAAGCATTTGATAATGTCTGGCATCTCTTTCTGTTCCACCTCCTCAAGAAATCCTGTCAAAATTCAAAAAGGCATTGAGCAAGGTTGCCCTCTTAGTTCATTGCTTTTTGCATTGGTTCTTGAATCTTTCTTGCAGGAATTTGACAATACACATGCTGTGTGAGGAATAACAGTTCCCTCAACTATGAAGGAAAATAAAGTATTAGCATATGCTGACAATGTAGTAGGCAGTTTGAGGGATAATGATTTCGTATTCATCTTTTTTGGTATTTTGAAAGAATTCAGCAATATCAGTGGATTAACTTTTAATGCTGATAAGACAAAATTAAAAGTTTTTGAAAGGGCAGTCTCGGAAGCATATCCTTTGGATTAACCCCAAGAGAGAGAGGGTGGTTGGGATTCCCTTCTCCACTTACACCTAATATTACCAGTTCAAGAACTTATATACAAAAATATTGAAACCTTAGACTGGAAAATTAGGATGCTTTCCTTTTCTTCTAAAGCCATAATCTTAAAACCATAATCTTCCCTGCTCAGTTGTGCATAATAAATATCACAGACATTACAGAAGCTGAAGAAAATCAGATATGTAGTAAACATGTGCAATTTTTTGGTCCAGCTGATACCAGGAAGATAAAAAGCAATTTCTTCAACTATCAAAAAAGCATGGAGGCTTTGGGCTTCCAACATTAAAATTCTGGATTTTGAAGCTGTATTTCTATTCAAGCATTACAGCTTCAAAAATCCATAAAATGTTGTAGACCAATCACACATGTGTAGATGTTCTCTGATACTACCTAGGTTTTCATCTCCCACTGTTTGGAGTAAATGATTATACAGGTCCAAAAATTGAGATTATTCTTAATACTACAACATTCTGTGCTCTGCTCTAAAATTGTAATTCTTTCCCTTAATAAAAGCAAATCTTTGTATAAAGAAATCTTTAACCTAAGATGAAAAGCCAAACGGCTATTTTTTCTGGCGAGGTTGATAAGTAAAGGGGATAAAAATCCCTTATTATTTTTCAGCCAGTATGCGAAACTCTAAGATCGAAAACTACGATCTAAACGTTTCATGCCGACGAACTGTCGGCGGATCCAAGCGTAAGTGACCACTTGGTAGTGCCACACCAAGGCAACTCGATGCAAAGGTGGAGCAAGCTCCCTCACTATTCTTGATATTTTCTCACAATGTAAAAACACACAGCTCCTAGGAGATGTAGTACTGCTTTACATTATGAGGAGAGGTCACTACCCAGACCGGTTTCAACCTTTTTTGAGGTCTCATCAGTGAGTAGCTAGACCTAGATGATATCAAAGTTTAAGTGAAAAGAACTTGCATACCTTCGCTATACGAATGCCAGAAAGGTGTGCCACTATATTATATTATAACTAAGATGAAAAGCCAAACGGCATACTGGCTGAAAAACAATAAGGGATTTTTATCCCCTTTACTTACCTCGCCAGAAAAAATAGCCGTTTGGCTTTTCATCTTAGTTATAATGTGTTATAATGTAATATAGTGGCACACCTTTCTGGCATTCGTATAGCGAAGGTATGTAAGTTTTTTTCACTTAAACTTTGATATCATCTAGGTCTAGCTACTCACTGATGAGACCTCAAAAAAGGTTGAAACCAGTCTGGGTAGTGACCTTTCCTCATAATGTAAAGCAGTACTACATCTCCTAGGAGCTGTGTGTTTTTACATTATGAGAAAATATCAAGAATAGTGAGGGAGCTTGCTCCACCTTTGCATTGAGTTGCCTTGGTGTGGCACTACCAAGTGGTCACTTACACTTGGATCTGCCGACAGTTCGTCGGCATGAAACGTTTAGATCGTAGTTTTCGATCTTAGAGTTTCGCATACTGGCTGAAAAACAATAAGGGATTTTTATCCCCTTTACAAATCTTTAACCTTTTTTGCCAAGAACTTCCATTGATAATAACACTTTGTTTCATAACTTAACCCTTAGGGGAGGGATTTTGCTTGGAGAAATGCATATGGTCACCTTCCGGTAAATGTCATCAAATGGATGTACTTTAACACTGGCGATCCAGTCTGTGACATCTGTCCTCCAGACCAGATTTCTAAGACCTATTTTGACAAAAGGTTTCCAGAGAATTCCAGTAGATGCTGCAGATTTTCTTTGCATTTAAACAGTCTTCATATTTATATAAGCAAAACCTAAAAAAAAAACGTATAAATAATACCCTAAAAATAGAATTAAAGGCTTTAAAAACATTAAAAAGAATAAAAGCATTATAATTTTGAAAGCTGACAAAGGCAACTCAACAGTCATTTTGAACTCTTCAAAATGCATAGAAAAAATGAAAATAATCTTAGAAGACACAAACACTGATGAGAAGCCATCTAGGTAAGATAATGTCCCTGACAGAGAGCCAGGGATTCCCAGCATTCAGTCATGGAAAACTATATGATGGAAAACAAGCAGTATTCTGGAAAGGCAGGAACACCCTGCAGTTTATAGCATTGTAAAGCTTACTGAACAAAAACACATTGATGTGGTCATCTTTACTTCCTCATTTATCAATAGAATAACATTAATTTGTTTTAGAAATCTTACATTTTTTTATATATTTCATGTCACATCTAATGGATCCTGTTATGACCCTCAATGGGGATAAGTCATGTTTTAAAAATTTGTTGCCATGTTTCATTTCACAGTGCATAAGTTTTTAGAATATTAATAAACAAACAAAAATTAATAATAACTTAATAGTTGTTGTTTATCACTATTTATACACTGATTTTGTATAATTTCATATATAGTACAATGTGTTGTTATGCATTTTAATTTGTGTTAAAAGGCTGATCTGGAATTACAGTGCATTTCTTTAGAATGCCTTCAGATTAAGAGAAATCAAGAAAAAGGCAGACCTCTTGGCATCAGTTTTTTTCTCCTTTTTTGCCTGGATAACCAAGGCAAATCACCTCCAACACTATTACTTGATACTAATAAGTATCAAGTTTTGAACACAACTGGAGGAATACCATCTTGAGCTCAAAACTTGTGATCCAGAATTAACACCCGTTCTCTATCACCTATATATAAGTTCATCATCATCATCAAATTCCTGCCATGTACCCACAAGGGGTGTACAGGATATGATAGTACTACATGAAAAAATTATATCTTTACTAACTTCCTATCTACAATTTTCCTCCAAATCAGTCTGTTACTTGTCAAGACTCCAACATTACCAGATCTTATATTTCTATCGTCTAAGGCACTTTGTACCGTATCAATCCACCTATATCTTGGTCTTCCTCTGGGTCGTTTTGCTGCCAACCTGGCAGAGAACACTTGTTTTGCTAATCTTTCCTCGCCCATTCTGTTTAGGTGACCATACCACCTGAGATTAGCTCTGCTAATGCATTCCTGGATGCTGACAATATCAAGTTCTTTCCTAATATCCTCGTTTTTAATATGATATTGCCATTGATGCCATCTGTTCACGCCTATAATCTTTCTCAGGACTCTCATATCTGTGGTCTCTAGTCTTTGGTCAAGTGTTTTACTTCTGACCCAGCTCTCAGATCCATAAGTTAAAACTGGTTTGAACACTGTCTTGTATACAGCTAATTTAGTGTAGCGACTAATTTCTCTCTTATTCCATATGAATTTATTCAATTGACTTCCCACCATACCAGCTTTGCTGATTCTGTTGTCTATTTCTATATTTAATTTACCATCTTCACTAAAATTCGTGCCTAAGTAGCTGAAATGTTTTACTTGTTCCACAGGTTCTCCATTCACAACACAGTTGACATTTTCAATGATTCTGCCTATTTTCATTGTCTTTGTCTTTTTATTGCTGACCTTCATACCATATCTATTACAACAACTATTCAATTTAGTCAGAGAATCTTGCAGACTTGAAGCGGATTTATTTAGAAGTATAACATCATCCGCATAAAGCAAAGAGCTGACATTAACATCTCCAATTTTGATATCATGTTTAATACCACTTTCCTTCATAATGTGATCCATATAAATAATGAATAACAGAGGGGATAATGTACATCCTTGTCTCACACCAGATTTAACATTAAACCATCTTCCTGTACTTCCTTCAATTCTAACTGCTGACTTACAACTCAAATAATGACTAAGTATTGCTTGATATAATGCCCCATTGACACCATATAACTGCAGCGTATTGAAGAGCTTCTCTCTCTTGGCACCTTATCATATGCCTTTTCCAAATTGACAAAACTTAAATACAGATCTTTGTTATATTCCCATGCTTTCTCGACTATTTGTCGTAAAGTGAAGATCTGATCCTCACAGCCTCTGTTTGGCCTGAATCCAGCTTGTTCTTCACCAAGCTTTTCTTCCACAATTCTTCTCAACCGTTTCTCAAGTATACTTGCATAAATCTTGCCAGGAACACTCAGTAGGGAAATACCTCTGTAATTCTCACATTCAGTTTTATTTCCCTTTTTATATATGGGTACTATGAGAGCTCTTCTCCAATCATCGGGAATTCGTCCCTTTATCCAGGCATTCTGAACTATGCAGTGCAGCCACTGTAAGATTCTTATACCACCATACTTCAGCATTTCTGGTCGAATATCATCTACTCCAGTTGCCTTTCCACATTTCAAGCGTTTAATGCTTTTTCTACTTCAAGTATGGATATGTATTCCTGCCTGCATGCCTGGTCAGTGTTTTTTACCATTGTGCTGTCATCACTGCTTGTTACATTTAGCAGTTTTTCAAAGTAATTACTCCATACTTCAAGGATATCTTTTTCTCCAGTTTTCATGTCACCTTTATCATCTCTAACTCCTTTTACAGCACTCTTTCCTCCATTCCTAAGCTTCTTTAACAACCTCCAGAATATTTTGCCACCTTCTTGATATTTATTTTCTATATTCTTGCCAAAGTCCTCCCATGACTTTTGTTTAGCTAGTTTTACACAGTGTTTAGCATTCTTGCATTTGTCTCTATATTCTCTAAGAGCACAAGCTGACTTATTTGCCAGGAACTTTTGATATGCTTTCTTCTTTTCCTTCACTGCCTCTTTAACTTCCTGTGTCCACCAGGTAGTTCTGATTTTTTTATTCTTGCAGACAACCTCACCACATGCCTCTCTGGCAGAATCAATCATTGTTTTCTTCAGAGTTTGCCACTGAATCTCCAAGGTTTGATTCCTGTTCTCAAACTCTTTCATTTTTTCTTCAATAATCTTTGTGTATTTTAGTCTACAGTTCACATCCGAGAGCTGCTCAACTTTTATTCGCTTTAAAACTTTCATACATGTTATTCTTTTCAATATGAAATTCAATATTATCCTGCTCAAGACTAAATAGTGATCACTTCCAATTTCAAATCCTGTGTACACTCTGGTGTCCTGCACCAGGGAGAAAACATCACTATCAACAATAACATAGTCAATGAGACTTTTCTTATTCCTTGCCTCTTCTCTCCATGTGAATTTGTGCACATTTTTATGTTGGAACATGTTGTTAGTAATAACCAGTCCATGTCCTGAGCAAAAATCCAACAGATATTTGCCATTATTATTAGCTTTGCTCTTTTCTCCAAATTTTCCCAAAATATTTTTGTATGTCTCACAATCATTTCCTGCTTTGCTATTTTGATCCCTAACAAGGACCAACTTTTCCTTTTTCATTTTGTCAGTGCTTTTTCTAAAGCCTCAAAAAATTCCTCCACTTCTACCTTATTAGAACCTTCTGTGGGACCATAGGCACAAATAAGTCTCATTGTCCAGTTCCCCATTCTCATATTTGCCCACATTACTCTACTTGAGACTGCCTGCCATTCAAGAAGATTAGCCTCGTATCTTGTGTTGAATACTATGGCTACTCCTTCTTTTCCTTGATTGTCATTGCCTGAATATAACATTTTGTATTTATTGCTCAGAAAGATCTCACCAGTTTTGGTTTTTTTTTGTTTCAGTCACCCCTATTATGTCGATCTGGTTCTTATCTAATTCCTCAGCTAGCTCCATTTCTTTGCCATTCAGGCTTCTTACGTTGATAGTACCTATCTTTAACTCTGGTGATGTTGAGTTGCGGTTTGTTTTCAGATTTGTTCCAGTAGCTGACTTTTCGCTGTTCGCCCTGGTTCCCTGGCGAAAACAACGGGGGCCTTGTTTAACCAAGCGACACCCTAGCCAGCATGAAATTTTGTCATGTTGTACCATCATTTTTTATTTTGGTTTAACCAATAAGAATACAATTTTGTCGGCTAAATCCTAAATAGCCAGCCCATCCTCGTTCATTCAGTATCCAAGTAGATACCCAACATGGTGCACCACGAGAAGGTGAGGATTGAACATTAGGTCAGAAGCCCTGGTTGGTTCTTCGCATTCCTTTAAAGGCTATGTGGAGGTCTCCTCTCAGTTATACAGCTTTGACCCTTAATCACCCCATATATAAGTTATCATATTCTATTGACACCTACCAACAGCACAGAAGCAAGCCCTACAACCTGTATCCAAAAGAAGGGAGACAAAAGTCAGCCATCTAATTATAGTCCCATTGCTTTCACCTCAGTACTTTCAAAAGTGATGGAGAAGATAGTCAACAACCAGCTTCTTCACTACTTGGAGACTCATCAGTTAATTAGGAATCACCAATATAGATTCTGCCATTCTTGTTCTAAAGCTGACCTCCTAGCTAATATTATCCACCTTTCGACACAAGTCAAGGAAAGATTTGGAGAGGCCCATGTTATCGTTCTTGATATTTCAAAGGCATTTGATCATGTCTGGCATTGAGACCTAAACAAGCCACCATCTTATGGCCTCCTGCCTGCACTCTGTGATTGGATGGCCAGCTTCCTCACTGGTTGTTCATTACATGTAATGGTGGTTGGCTTCCTCTCATCAAACTTCTCTGTCAATGTGGGAAAATCCCAGGGTTCTGTACTCTCACCCACAAACTTCCTCCTTTACATCATGCTACTCTCCCTCTCTCTCTCTGACTTCAAATTATATTCACAGCTTTGCTGATGACAGTACTCTTCATGCCTCTTCCTCATTCAAGAAATCCTATAATACTCAAATGATAGACCCCTCAAGATCTTTTATGACCAATGACTTAATTACTGATCTTGTCAACATCCTCAAATGGGATGAAGATAACTTAGCCAATGCCATAACTTAGTTCAATGTCATAAAAACTTAGGGCTGCCTTATTACCTGCAAGTAAGATCCTACCTCACTCCCTCTTACTTTTGATAATGTTCCAATTTTCTTTCAAGATCAACTTTTTCTTCTTAGGTTGAATATCACATCCAATTTATCCTGGCATGAACATATTACAATACATTGTCTCCTCAGACTCTAAAACCCTTGGTATTCTTTTCTGTTCAAAATGTCCTTCTCTTCCTTTCTCCTCACACTTTATAAGTATTAGATCCAACAAACCTTGAAATCTTGTTCCCATGTTTGGAATGGTACATACAAAATATCCCTATGAATTCTTGATGATATTCAGAAAAGGGGGGGGGGGGTGGAGTTTGCTTAACCCTTCCCTCACAGATTCTTTTCAGTCGCTTTTCCATAGGCACTCTATTTCTGCACTGTGCCTTTTCTATAGGTACTTTAATGGAGATTGCTCCTCTGAATTGCTACTACCATTCCTCCACTTTCTTCTAACCATATAAGAACTGTAGCCAATAGCCAATACCGATACTTGTCCAACTCCAAACATACCAAACAAATTTCTCATGATCTTCCTTTATTCCATCCACCTCTATTCTTTGGAATGATCTTCCCCATATAGTTTTTCCCACTGAGTATGACCTTCAAGTCTTTAAGAAACATATCAGTGGACCACCTCTTTCTCCTTAATTACTCCCCCACACATGGCACTATAGTGTTATAGTTTCTATGACATTTCATGTGGGCTCATCATAAAAGAAAATGGGGGGCAGGTAAATACCCCTTGGCAGCTTAAATGTCTCAGTCATGATACCCTCTTATCTTCTATCTGCCAAATTCTACAGATAACATGCCCTCATCCTATCCTTATAATCAACATATTGCAGTCCTGATGTCATTTTTATTATATGCCTTGGTACCATCTCCAGAGTTATTTTATACCCTTCAAATCCCATTTACTGAATCTGAGTAGAGTAATTCAGTTGTGATCTGATCATGGCTTTATGCAATGGAACCACCCTCTTATTTCTGCTAGTCCACATCAATCTGAGTATGGCAGCAGTCTTCTGAGTTTCCTTCACCATCTTCTCAAATATCTCATCTTCAAATTTCTATTCACCATCACTCCCTCCTCCACTTTCTGCTGTATAGTTTCGTCAATAGTGGATTCAAAATTTCAAAACTTTACATTTACTTCTGTTAAATTGACATGTGCATTCATTCACCACCTTTCCATCTTATTCAAATCCTCTTAAAATACCACAGTATTGGCTCTTTGATATCTCTCAGACAACTCTTTGATATTATTATTATTTATGCCATCTTCATGGGGTTTGGAGACTCATCGCAGGAGACCCAAATCAACCATCATACACACAAATCCTATCATACTTCTCTTTGAATCCAATCACCATCAGGAAACTCACAACCAATTCTGGCAATCCATTCCACTCTCTCACCACTTTGCATGCAAAAAAAAAAAAAAAATCTGGTCTGCACAGCCATACTAACCATACTCTTACACAACTCTTCCATGGATGGGACCTAGTTCTCTGTTTGTCACTTATATCAATTTTTCAAAACTGCTTTAATATCTTAAAAGTTTCTATCATGTCCCATCTTTTATGACCGTCAACTAAACTTTGCAACTCACAAACCTTCAATCTATCTTCGTAGGGAGTATTCCACAGACCTCTGTCACCATCTTGGTCACTCGTTTCTGAATCTTTTCGACCATCTCCTGGTCCGCAAGAAACCCAGGGGACTAATTTTTGTGCAGTAGTCGAGATGTGGCCGAATCATAGTTTTAAAGAGGGATAATACTTCCTTATCTTTACTTGTTTGCATGTTTTTCAACATCCAAGTAATTCATTGAGCTATTATACCAACTTTAACTCTTTGTCCACCATTATCCCCAAGTCCTCATCAATTTCCTGCAAACAGATACCATCGATATGATACACCATATGCAACCTTTTCAACCCGAAGTGCGTAGCCTTACATTTTGTAACATTAAATTGACAATAATTATCCTTTGCCCACTATGCCAATTTATTTAAATCATCCTTCAGGATATCTACATCACCTTTATCAGCTATTGCCCTACCCAGTTTTGCGTCATCAGCATACAACTCAATATCCTCTCTTAAATCTTTCTCTATTCATTGGTATACAAATTAAAGAGTAGTGGCCCTAGTACCAAACCCTGAGTTACTCCATTAGCCACCATATTTCTCCTAGACTCCACTCCACCAAATACTACTCTCTGGTGTCTGTCTTTCAGCCATCTATGTCAGCCACTATCCATACTGCTAGCCTCATATCCATTCCCATCCTCTCCAGTTTTTTTGTAGTTTTCCATGTGGTATTATTTTGTCAGTTGCCTTGGTAAAGTTAAGCAGTATCATGGTGTAGCTGTTGCCTTGGTCCAATTCTGTTGTCACATTTATTATAAAATGTGAATAAGTTGCTAAGAAAGGACCTACCCTTTACAAAGCCATGCTGCCCACTGTAAAGTATCACATCTATCCACTCACTGTTGTATTTTACCTTTCACCAACTTTTCCAATACTTTAACAATCACTACCAGTGTATTAATTGGTCTGTAGTTTGCTACCTATGTCTTGGAGACACATTTAGGCATTGATACTAGCTTACCCTCTTTCCACTCCCTTTTAACCTTGCCAGAACTGAGACTTAGAATAAACAACTTCGTCAGAGGCAATGCCAATTCTCTTGCACATTCATATTGTATATGGGCTGATATGCATCCAATCCCACTGCTTGTGTTCACATCTATATTTTTTAATATGCTGAACACCTCCTCCTGTTCATTTACCTCAGTGTTTAGCAAAACAGGCAAATTGGCTAGAAGAATGAACAGCTACAGACATAATACACTAGCTTTAGTTGCCTCTGCCATAACTACAAACACTACAATTCCATGTGATTGTTTGGAGTTATGGCCATTATTCCAGTGCCATTATGAAATTACACCATCTTAGAACAAAAAGGGAACAGATTATGGTAATGAAGCAGGGTGAGAATGTAGATTAGTTGATAGTGTTGTTTGTTACAAATGACCCGAGATACATTGTGAATCAGGTAACAAAAGGTAAATGATCATAGCGTACTTGTGAAAACTTTTGTTTACTCATGTTTCAGTAAAGGATAAAAACAAGAACACACACATGTGTATATATATATATATGTTATGGTTAAAGTGATAAATCCAGTTATTATTAATAATTACTGGTTAAAGTGAATAATTAGAATTAATCACTTGAACAGGTTAAAGTGAATAATTCCTAGAGGAGTCTGGTAAATGTAATAAAAACATGTTTATAGGTTTTTTATATCGGTTTTCATTCTCAGTAGAAATTATAACAGCTTAGGTTAGGTTAGTTTATAATGAAAAAAGTAACGAAAGTACTTCTTTTGCACTCAATGAAATCAGAAATCATTATAAACTAAACTAGCCTAACCTTTATCGGTTGGAAATCATTATAAACTAACCTAACCTAACCTTTTTATTGGTTAGGGTAGTTTAAGTTAGGTTAGATTAGTTTATAATGAAAAAAGTAAGGAAAGTACTTCTTTTGCACTCAATAAAATCAGAAATCATTATAAATTAACCTAACCTAAGCTAACCTGGATGTCGCATGTCGAACCAGAGTGTAGTCGTAGTTTGTCCTGGGCAGATTAATGGGGATGAAAGATAAACGTTGTTGTGGGCCGAGCTTAATGATAGCGGGCAGATAAATGGGGATAACAAATAAAAGTTGTTGTGGGTAGATGAATGGGAATGATAGATAAATCAGAGAGGAACTGATCAGTGTTTTTCTCCATTGATGAGGAAAGAGATACTGCAACGACGTTTATCTATAATCCCCATTTATCTGCCCACAATCATTAAGCTCGGCGCACAACAACGTTTATCTTTCATCCCCATTAATCTGCCCACGACAAACTACGACTACACTCTGGTTCGACATGCGACATCCAGGTGAGTTTAAGTTAGGTTAGTTTATAATGATTTCCAACCGGTAAAGGTTAGGTTAGTTTATAATGATTTCTGATTTCATTGAGTGCAAAAGAAGTACTTTCTTACTTTTTTCTTTATAAACTAATAAAGGTTAGGTTAGGTTATAAACTTTATAACCTAACCTAACCTAAGCTGTTATAATTTCTATTGAGAATGAAAACCTATATATAAAACCTATAAACATGTTTTTATTACATTTACCAGACTCCTCTAGGAATTATTCACTTTAACTGGTAATTATGAATAATATCCGGATTTATCACTTTAATTGTAACATATATATATTTGTAAATAGAAATCCATTTAGAAAGAAATAAGCATTTGACTGACCACAGTAAGGATAATTTAATAAAATTAATTAGTGAATATACAGTTATTTCAGTTTGTTATTATCACAAATCATTTTTATTGTAAAGTTAATAATTTAACTTTACAATGAAAATGTAAACACATTTCAAATATAAGAATTTCAAATATAACACATTTGAAACTGCATGCTACAATGGTTATTTTATCAGGTATAGTCACGAGAGAGACAGGTTATAAACTGTTAAACTATTAAGATCCTAAAAAAAAAAAAACATACTGTTGTTAATGTCAGTTTCCCCGATTTGGGGTATAGTTAGTCCATCATTGAGATTTAGGTTTTGAGAATGTAGAACTTCATCACACTATTTGAAGAGACATTTTAATTTTTCATATGCTTCTCTGTACCAACTTTGCATTATTCCAAAGAATCCTCCTATTGTGTTTAATCCTACATTCTGCAAGGTCAATCTTGAGACATTTAAGAAATTTAATATATAACTGGTATTTTATAAGTGATTAACCCATTTGTCCAAATTAGAATAAATTGCACTTTTGTGCAATTTGATAGATACTAGGTAGAAATCATGCAGAAAATTTCTCATTAGGCGATGACAGAAATATGTGATTTGTTGATTGCTTTGTATGTGGCAAAAAGTTGAAAATTCTGAAGAACATGAGATAAGCGCTCAGAAGTGCCCTTAATATATGGGATTGGTTGTAGAATTTGGAGAAAATGGTTAATGAATATGTCAGTCTGGTTGGCCGAGTGGTTAGCGTATCCACTCTCCAGCCAAAAGGCTACAGGTTCGAATCCCACCATGGGCATGGATGTTTTGAGTGTCTGTGAAAATACTAGTGGTGGTTGTTTTTGGTGTAGATGATGAAGGTTGTTGCGGTTTGGTGGTGACAGAGAGTTGTAGAGTAGGTGCCCTCCCTTGATGAGTCTTTGAACTCTCTGGAGGTGTTATGTAATAATAATAATAATAATAAAATATCTTGCTGAGGAGATATTTGTGATGAACAGACATGTAGGCTCTTTGTATAAGGGAGGTCCTGCCTCTGTAATCTCAGTAATTTATTCACATTTTATGATAAGGTGACAGTGGAATTGGATAAAGAAAATGGCTACATTGCGATACTGCTGGACTTTCCAAAGGCGTTTGACAGAACACCACATATGAGTGTGACCAGTAGAATGTCCCATGGATCTGTACCAGGACCACTACTTTTTAATTTGTACATTAATGATATAGCAGAAGATTTTTTTGGTGGGGAGGGATATTCAGTTGTTTGCTGATGATGCAAAACTGGGGAAGACAATAGTTGATAAGAGCAATATAGATATCTTGTAGGATAACTTAAATAAATTGTAGGCAAAATTAAATAATGTGGGCAAAGGACAATGGTTGTCAATTTAATGTTGTAAATATGGAATGAAAAGGTTACATACTTCGTATCATATTGATGATTCTAGATTACAGAAAATTGATGAGGCTAGGGATCTGGGGGTGATAATAATATTCGTATGGTCCCCCCCTTTCTACCCTGCCCCGTCCCTTTCGGGTGGAAGATTGAGCTCTCCTGATGAGGAATATTTATGTATTTTATGACTAGATCCATGTTTGTTCATGGGGGCCAGTTTGCCTGTTCTGAGAGACGAAAAACCTGAGTTTATAGGTGGGAAAACACTCTACCTTCATATGCAACCGGCTAACTCACCTTTAATTGAAAGAGACCAAATAAAGGTTCCTCACATCCTAGATGGGAATCGAACCCAGATCTTTCTGACCAAAGGGCTTCTTCTATACTGACTGAGCTATGGAGGCTCTCCGACATATTGCAAGAGTTGGCAAAATAGCTCAGAAGGTTACTTGGGTGTTGAAGAACACATTAACAAATAAAGATAGGGAGGTTATTAATCCCTCTTTATAAGGCTATGATTCAGCCACATGATGCACAGATCTACTGTGCACATATTTGGTCACTTGAATTTCTTAGGTATCATGATGCAGTGGAGATGATTCAGAAACAAGCGGATGACAGGTCTGTGGAATATTCCCTATGAGGATAGATTGAAGATATGTGAATTGCAGAGTTTAGCTGACAGGCAGAAGAGAGGGAATATGATAGGCACAAAAGACATTTTTTAATACATGAGGAATAGAGGGGAAAACAAAGGGTTGCACTTGGAAGTTGTCTAAGAGTGTGGTTAGTAATGATGTGCGGACTAGGTTCTTTACGTGGAGAATAGTGAATGAGTGGAATGGATTACCAGAGGTGGTTGTGAGCACCCCAACAGTGAATAAGTTGTTGAAGATGCATGATAGGTATTGTGTTAATGGATAGTGTGGGTCTCCTGCAATGAGTCTTTTGTCTCCATGGAATACCTATATAAATAATAATAAAAAATAATGTATATCGTTAATTTTTTGCAGGAAGATGTGATTCCAGATAATGAAGACATCATCCATTTAGTGGATCCAGAGCAAGGGTTTAGAATTTAGGGAAGATATATTTTCTTCTAAATGTTCTAGTTAAAAGGTTAAAGTCAGAGATAGTGGTGAGTCCATGACAGTTCTGTCTATTTTTTTATCTAGTTTGACACTCCATATGCAAATATCTTGAATTCACAACAGATTAAAAAGTTAACAATGTCAGGTTGAAATTTGGGAGATAAATATTCATGGGTGTCATACAAGGGAACATTGGTGAAGAGTGAGTTCATGTCAAAACTGATCATATCAGATGAATTGAATTTTTAAGTCTTTAATTTTAGATATAAATTCTGTTTATTTAATAAAAGAATAGGAATGGCTGATAAAAGGAATGAAGAGGTAAGAAAGGAATTTAGAGCTTTTGTATGTTCAACTCTGTATGGATCATCATTTGGTGTAGGGGGGGGGGGGGAAATCCAGTTTTACATAAGTTAGATACGTCACCATATATCCTTGGTGGTCTAGCATGATAAGTTTTGAGTTGTTGATGTTTGACCCAAAGAGATAACATGATGAGATAAATATCATTCAGAGCACATGTTTCAATGTGTTGTATTTGAATTCTCCATTGTTACTGTATGCTGAATATGATTTGCAATGCTCAAGCCAAATATCTATATATTAGCAATTTAATTTTATTAAAGTATTTATGCTTTGGTTATGTGTGTGATTTTTTCTAAATTGCTTTTCCACAGTTCTTCATCCCTCCAAAATAACCTGTGAATTACTTGAAATAAAAAATTAATTTAACCAAGATTTTGTTTGTATAGTTATTCATATATTTTTATATACTTTTTTACAGGTTCCCTCTGGTCGCTTATTTCATGCAGCTGCTGTGATAGGGGATGCTATGTACATATTTGGAGGTACAGTGGACAATAATGTACGTAGTGGAGAAATGTATCGCTTTCAGTTTTCTTGCTATCCAAAGTGCACGCTTCATGAGGATTTTGGTCGATTGTTAGAAAGTCAGCAGTTTTGTGATGTTGAATTTGTAGTTGGCCGTGTAAGTGTTTTTCATTTCATGGTCTTGAATTATTCAGTATTATTGCTTACAGTGAGGACCTATGAATGTTCTAATGCTATTACTAACAATCCCAGTAATAATAATGGCCACATTCTTTAAATATAACTCTTAGAGGAGTGAATTATTCAAGAAATAGGCAACAATATATTAACAAGATTCAATTCATATGTAAAAAGTAATATGTAATAATTTTACATATAAATTCAATTCATATGTAAAAATATAATTAATTTTTATCATAGTACAGATCTTTAAGATATCCATTAGAGACGACATTAACATCCTCATTTCTCATGCATATCCTCAACAAAGTGTATCATATGTTATGACAGTCTAATTTCAAGTCAACAGTTTACTTTGAAATGTCTGTTATTCATCAGGTCTCTGATTTCATCTTTTTCTGGAATTTTTGTTTCACCCACTTGTTTTTGTTAATCTTTCATTTCTCACTATTGTTATGTTGTTATTATTATTCAAGAATGTGTATGTACAGATAACATAATGTCTGGTTCTTTTTTTTGTAATATCTTCAGTTGTATTTTCTTTTGTCATTGAAGCTACCAGTTTTGCTCCTCTGAGTTTTCTCAGCATTTTCATATATGTGGTTTGCAATCTTTAATCAACGATTAATTCTTAATTTCTAATCCGTTTTTATAATTCGTATGTTAAAACTGATCTGAACACCATCTTATATAGGCTAGCTTGCTGTTTGATCTCTCTTATTGCCCATACAAATGTATTTAACTCGCTTCACCAAATTAGCTTGGCTTGTTCTATTATATATCTATTTTGATTTTGTAATATTCACTAAAAATTGTGCTTACAATGTATAATATACTTGATAGTTCACTTCCCAGAATTGTGATTCTATTTCTCCTGTCTGTTTTTGTAGTTTTTTATGTTTACTACTGATTTTCATATTAAATTTATTCCGGCAGCAGGTGCTTTCAAGAACATTTAGAATTTGTCTAAATGTTCTTGAAGACTGATAACAGATTTCTTTAAGAGGATGATATGATCCATATAGCATAATTTAAAGTATTATTGTTTGTTCTATTGTCGGTTTTTATCAATGGTGTATGGTTAAAAACCCAAGTTTCTTTTTGGATTGTGGTGGTGATGAAATCCTACATATTTGCATCAGAAAGCGAGGAGCAAGAATGAAGCAGTACTAGAAGAACTAGAAATCAAAAACAGATAGGAAGAATACCATGAGGAACTGTACTACAGAGAGGATAAAGAAAATTTGGAGGAGTCCTCTCACCAGAAAAAATTTCAATTTGAAACTTCCTCCACTTAGGCATGAGGTTGAAAAAGCAGTTAAACAGCTTAATAGCAATAAAGCTCCCGGGGGTAGATGGAATCCCAGCATAGTTAAATAAGGCTGCAGGGGATGGAGGGATAAGAGTGTTTCATAGATTGATTACAAAGATATGGGAGACAGAATGATGTCCTTCAGACTGGAAGAAGTTAGTTTTAATACCAAAGATAAGAAGGGAAATATGAAGGATTGCATGAACTATAGGTCTATTAGTTTAATATCTCTGCCTCATCTTTGGCCTCAATCCTATTTAGAATGATCTTTAATAAAATCTTGCTTGAGTGAGATATTAAATTAATAGTCCTGTAGGAACAAGCAGGTTTTAGAAAAGGTCAGGGTACTAGAGATCAGATTCTTTGTCTTAGACAGAGATAGCTAACTTGTACAGGGAGCAAGGACTCATGGTAAGAACAGGTGTTGGATTAACTGATTGGCTTCAGGTTGGAAAGGAAGTTTGGGAAGGATGACTACTTTCTCCTCACTTGTTTAGTATCTGCGATGAGGACATCGTGTGTAGCATTGGATGAGATCAAGACAGGAATAAGGAATGGTGGTAGATTGACCAGTAATCTGAGGTATGCTGATAATACAATCCTCCTCTTTAATGACAAGGAAGAACTGGGACAAATTCTTTACAAAGTTTATGAGATTAGTAAGAACAGAAGACTTCAGCTCAATCCTAGTAAGACAAAGATGGTGGGTCTCAAAGGAAATACAGACAGGGAAGCTCCTGAGAAACAAGTGTACCTTAATGAAAAAAGAATTGAGGAAGTCAGCAAGTTTGAGTACCTGGGATCCATTATTAATCTGAAGAATTTCTGTTCAGAAGAAGATTAGGAATGGCTAAAAACAACAGTCAGAGACTTGTCTAAAATCTGGAAAGATGGCTCTGTCTCCACAGGAACAAAGTTGAGGATTTTGGATGCTGCTGGTTTTCCAACATCAACTTATGGATGTGAGACTTGGAACTTAAAGAAGTCAGATAAGAAAAGGATGGCTGCTTTTGAGATATAGTGTTACAGAAAGCTGTTGAGGATATCATATACTGAAAGGCGTACAAATGATTGGGTGTTAGAAAAGATCAGTTGAACTTTGAGCATCCTGAAGGATATTGGCAGATGAAAGTTAAAATATTTTGGACACATTGAAAGGATGGAAGGAGGACTTCTCAGAAGTAATAGAAGGTAAAGTTTTGGAAAAAGAGGAAGGGGTAGACCATCAATCAGATGGATGGATGGTGTGTCTGGAGTGACTGATCTTTAGAGAATTGAAGCCTAGTCATCATATTGCAGTTTTGAGGTTCTCTTTACACCATATGGTTCAGCATTGCAAGCAGCTTTCCATTAGCATCTGTCATATGTATTTTCAAGATTAATAACACACGAATAGAAATTCTTATTATATTTCTCTCAGACATATTAAGGCACATCATTGCATTGGCTAGATGGCTAGTTGGTGCCCCCCCCCCAACACACACACACACACACACACACACACAAAGAAAAAAATAGTCCAAATTTATTTCTATAAAATGGAATTTATTTTACAAAATTTTACATTTAATTATATCGCCTTTTCATATAAATAAAGAATTTTTTCCTTAGTTATTTCACATTCAAAGGTATCAATCACTTTTGAGAAATTCATTTTTGAAATGGTGTGTCTTTTTCTGCTCCTTTTCTGTATTCAAATGGACATTGTTTATTAATTTTTATAAATACAGGTAACCCCCACATAACATGGTCGTTAGGTTCCTAAAAAATGCTGTGTTATGTGAATTTGTGTAGGTTAAGAGAAATGTATGTTTATTAAAACAATAATTGATCAAAAGTATTACATATTATTTTTATTACATAATGTTTTCTTCGGCATCACTACTAAGCACCATTAAACTAGGGCGTTTTCTTTCTGGCAAAATATCCTCATCTTCTGAGCCTTCTTCAGCAGCATCTTGAGTTCTATGCTCTACTTTTTGCAAAAAATCTGTTATTTTCGATTGTTTGCTTTTAGTTGAGAGAGATCTAAATTTTGTTGTATGGAGCTAAGCACTTGTGAAGTTCTCTCTTAAATTATGTGCTTCTTCTTTCAGTGAAATGATCTTCATTTAGAAAATATAACTCCAGTTGTTCAGCTAAGTCTAGGCCTTTCTTTATGCTTTTTAGGGTAAAATGTTTAACTTCATCGTTTCCATCTGTGCTGTTGTCCTCTGAATTAATTGGTTTATCCCAGATGCCATTTCCACCAAATTTGCTTCATCAGTCTCTTCTTCCACCAGTAATTCTTGAATATCTTCGACATTCATATTGTTAAAACCTTCCCCTCCTAGAGACTTAGCAAGTTCTATTATTGCATCCCTTCTGTTTTCTGCTGGCTTGATTAGATTTTTGCTTTAAACTGACTCTGGCCATATATTTTTCCAACAGGCATTTAACATTGTTGGTTTTATTTCTTTGATGGATGAAGTTATAAGATTAATACAGTCCAAAATTGTAAAAAGTTTCCATGACTTCGATAGATTCATTGTCGACTTTATTCAAAACCCATTGCAACCATTTCCTGATGTAATTAGTTTTAAATGTAGCTATAATTCCATGATCTAACGGTCGAAGTAATGAACTTGTATTTGGTGTAAGAAAATTATTTTGACATTTGGGTGATTTAAATCTTTTGGATGGCTGGGTGCATTATCCAATATCAGTAGAACTTTAAAATCTAGGTTTTTCTGCTTTAAGTAGTTTTCCACACTTGGTACAAAACAGTTTAGAAACCATTTTTTAAATAAATCAGTAGTTAACCAAGCTTTCTTATTTGCCGTCCAATATACTGGTAAAGCACTCTTATTTAGGTTTTTCATTGCACAAGGATTGAGGGATTTATAAACTAGCATGGGTTTTACCATGTGATCACCTGAAGCATTACTGCACATAAGTAATGTTACACAGTCGTTTGATGCTTCAAAACCTGGTGCAACTTTTTCGTTTTTTGAAATAAATGTTCTCTTCGGCATTTTTTTCCACCTATGGCTCATCTTGTCGGCATTAAAAATCCGGTGTATTTTACATCTATCCTGTTCAATAATAATATGCACTTCCTTTGGATAAGTTTTGGCAGCTTCATTATCATCTGATGTGCTTTCCCCTTGTATTTTTATGTTTTGTAATGAAAGGCATTTTTTAAAACAGCTGAACCAACCTTTGCTAGCAACAAAGTTGGGGTTAATAGCAGATTCTCCATTTCTTTTAAGTAGTTGTAAATATTTAAAGCTTTATGTTTAACATTGGTGTCTAGTGCGATCTGTTTTTTTGAGCAGTCATCAATCCAAATACTAAGAGCTTTTTTCACTTTTTCGAGTATTGGTGCTCTGGGACGAGTTGTCATCATGAGATAGAACAACCTGCAGCAATGGAAGCTCTAATTTTCTGTTCATTTTTCTGTATGGTCTGGATTGTTGCTTCATTTAAATCCAAGGTTTTTGCAACATGTGAAACTTTTTCCCCCTTTTTAAGACAATCCAAAATCTGTATTTTTAATTCTAGCAAGATGAAATGTCTTTTAAGAGGTACTTTTTTACTTCCGTCAGACATTGTTCAGGGCTACAAATTAATTCACAAAAAAGAAATGTTTAACACTTCTGTTCAGGGCTACAAATTAATTCACAAAAAAGAAATATTTAACACTTCTTTAAAAAAGGTTCAATAATACATACAAAGAATAGTACAAGGAAGAAAACAGTGAAAGTCTTAAAATATATTTAATATTCCACGAATAAAATAAATTTAAAATTCTAATAAATTCTAAAATTCTGTATGCAAATCTGACATGACATACATGCTCGAATGAAAAATATCGAATGAGATGGAGCTTGCTCCTAAAAGCTCTCATCACGTCCCGTGTTGTACAGGGATTTCCCCAATTCTCAAACCATGTTAGAGCAAAACTGTGTTGTAGGAATACCGTGTTATACAGGGATTACCTGTAAATTCTTGAAACATGAAATTTGTATAACTTTAATGAGAAAAGGTGAAATTGCATGACTGTGCAAGATTATTATTATTATTAATATCTGACCTCCACGGAGTCAAACAACTTATCACGGGAGG
This sequence comes from Typopeltis vanoorti, assembly GCF_054136105.1. Lineage (NCBI taxonomy): Eukaryota > Metazoa > Arthropoda > Arachnida > Uropygi > Thelyphonidae > Typopeltis > Typopeltis vanoorti. The sequence continues at coordinate 26,493,772 of NC_143552.1, forward strand.
TCTTTACTCTCTCATACCAAAAGAGCATTGAGCCATGCTTGGACCCATTCACAGTTTCCACACTCACAACACTTTCAGGCAATGCATTATGCACCAGTCACTCTCTAAGCAAAAAACCTGCTTCTCGCTCCTGTGCTCGCACTCTCCTTATACAGCTTCCATGGATGGCCTGTAGTTCTGCTTCTACCCTTGCCTCTCTCTCTACTCTATGAAATATCTTCTCCACATTAATCTGGTAATAACTCCTCACTAACTTATATATCTCATTCATATCCCCTCTTCTTTTATTCACAAAGCTCTGTAAGTTTCATTCCCTCAATCTCTCCTCATATCTGACATTCCATAGACCTAAGTTAGTAAACCTTTCCTGGACCTTCTCCAATGCATCCTCAACCCTCTGAAAACCATGTGACCAAAGATGTACATAGTAGTCTATGTGTAGAACGAACAAAGCCTTATACAAGGAAACCATAACCTCTTTGCTTCTGCATGTCAAATGTCCTCCTCATTATTTCCATAATCCTTTGGGATGTTCTTACACTTTTAGCAGTGTGACCCCTAAACTTCAAATCTCTCTCTCTGTCCACAATCACTCTCAGAACTTGCATCTCCTCACCTCCTTCAAAATTTCTCCATTAATTGTATATACTCTGCATTCCAAATTTTAAGATCTTGTTTCAACATTAAACTGATAGCTCCAATCATTTGCCCACTCGCATATCGAATATGTGAGTGTTGGCAAACTCACATGTGCAGCTGTTTGCCAATCAGCTGCACATCCCCAGTTAAGTCGACCCCAGTGTCATTTAAAGTACAAGTTATACAATAATAGTCCCAAAAACAGATCCATGTGGCACTCTACTAGTGACATTTCTCCTTTGGGATTCCACTCCATATGCAACGGCTGATACCTGTCTGACAGCCATTCAGCTATTCATCTTACTAGTCTGTTATATAATCCCATTTATTTCAGTTTAGCTACTAGCTTGTCATGTGACAGGCTATCAAAGGCCTTTGAAAAATCCAACTACACTATCGTATATATGCATTTCCTTTATCGGGTGAATTTGACACTTTGTTGTGATACATAAGCAGGTTGCTGAAACATGACCTTCCCTATAGCAAATCCATGGTGACCATCATAAAGAATATTGCTATTATCAACCCACTTCTGAATCTTAGTCTTCACCAACTTCTCTAATACCTTAACAACAACTCTAGACACAGATTGGCTTATAATTTGTAGCCATAGTCTTATCCCCCTTCCCCTTTGTGAAACGAAAAAAAAAAAAAATTCCCATCTTCCATTCCTTTGGGACTCCCTATTGCAAGATTTATGTTAATTAGTTGTGCCAAAGGTGCCATTAATTCTATACTGTCAATAACAGTTGACAGTATATTGCCATGTGTCTTCTCTCAAGACACATGGCAATATACTGTCAACTGTTATTGGCTTATTAATATCAAGTTTGCTTAATTCCTCATATATGTTATTGCTCATTAAGATTGTTGGCCCTTAAGAACAATCCTAGTGGATTCCTTCTACTTGCCAGATATCGAAGGAATCCACTAGGATTGTTTTTAACTTGATTGGCTAATTTCTTCTCATACTGCACTTTTGCTGCCTTTACCAACCGAGTTACCCTCCTGGCCTACTCTTTGTACTCTTCATGCAACTGATCATTATCATCATTCATCTTCTGTTGCCTCTACAATGCCTTCTTCCAGATTTCATGCTTAATCTCTTCATTTCCATTTTACTCCTACTTTGTTTAGCCTTTTCACCTTTGGAATACATTGACACATTGCTGCTGTTAAGTAGATCTTGATTAGTGCCCACGTATCATCTATATCCTTCCTGCTCAATTCCTCTTAGGCGACAACTGGGAGCTATAGCTCCCAGTTGTCTCCTAAGAGATTAGATACTCCATTCATAATCACATCCTCTGATGATATAACCAGATCTAAGACTCTTAACACTTGTGCACTCTCCATTATATACTGCTTAAGATTGTTGTCCCTTAAGAACTATTTCTTCATTCCAATCAGTATTGCCATAGTTGATATCTCATATATCATAATAATAATCACTTTTTGCTTGCTGTCTAAGCCATTTGCCTATATATTTCTTTGTTTCCACCTTCTACATTTCTTGAAAAGGATACACACTTTGCAATATATTGATGGTACTAGATTACATTGATGAAGCTATGGATCTGGGGGTGATAGTGGATAGAGATATGAAATTCAGAGGATGTATTGCAAGAGTTGGCAACATAGCTCAGAAGTTTATTTGGATATTGAAGAACACATGGACAAGTAGAGATAGGGAGGTTATTAATCCCTCTTTATAAGGCTATGATTCAGCCACATGATGACTACTATGCAAGGATTTGGTCACTTGCTTTTCTAGGGAACTGGGAGGTGGTGGAGAAGATTCAGAGACAATTGACTAAGATCATAACCAGTCTGTGGAATGTTCCCTATGAGGATAGACTGAAGGCTTTCATTTATTACCACTTTCAGAATCGTTTCTCCTTACACCATCTTTCCCTAACCTCCTTGGCCATTCCCGTTTCCCTGCCCAAGATGCGTTCCTGTTCTAACGTTCTCCTCCTCCTCTTCATTCACAACTACATCAGTCTCACCTTGTCTGCTCTCTGTCATTTGCATGATCTTTGGCTTTCACTGATACCTTGTTTGCATCATTTATTACACTTCCTTCCAGCAGTAACCTTTCCAAATGAATCACCCCTAAACCATTCAGATGCAGTTCCTCTCTTTCATGGTGTTTTAGGAAGTAGAAATTTAATTATTTTAGGTGAGTATATGAATAAGATATTGAAGGATGAAGGAAGTGTTTTTCTTATACTAATTGTGCACCAAGTCAGATAGTATGAAAGGGGACAGTTTAAAATCATATAATTCAAATACACAACAAAGGAGGAAATTTAAAAATTCTGGTAAAACAAAACATAATCAAACAAGAAATTTCAGAAACACAAAAGTATTTAATTAACTACTAAACGAGAAGAATCCGAGAGAGAGCTGTGAGGATGGAGAGGCAAATGAGAGACCGGTGCAAGACATAAGTAGAGAGGAAGTGGATTGGGTGCTGAGAAAAATGAAGAATGGAAAGGCTGTGGGGGCAGACCAGATACCTGGGGAAGTGTGGAAAAGTTTGGACAGTGAGGGCGTGGATATGTTATGGGATCTGATGAGGAAAATAGCCCAACAGGAAAAGATACCAGAGGAATGGAGGAAAAGTATTCTCGTCCCATTCTACAAAGGAAGAGATGTTCAAGACTGTGGCAACTATAGAGGGATCAAGCTGATGTCACACACATTGAAGATATGGGAAAGAGTAATTGAAGGGAGGATACGGCAGGAAACGAAAATTGGTGAGGAGCAGTTTGGATTTATGCCAGGAAGAGGGAAAAATGGATGCGATATTTGTGCTAAGGCGATTAATGGAGAAATATAGAGAGATGCAAATGGAGCTGCACATGGTGTTTATAGACCTAGAAAAGGCATACAGCAGAATGGCCAGGCAGGAGGTATGGAGGTGTATGAGGAAGAACGGGGTGTCGGAAAAGTACGTGAGAATGGTGAAGGAGATGTATGAGGGAACAGAAACTCAGGTCAGGTCTAGTGTCAGCATGACAGAAGGGTTCCCCATTGTCGTAGGGCTACACGAAGGGTCAATTAACTGGGAGAAGACTGAATATATGTCAACGGAGAGTGACGAGGATAAGATCATACGACTTCAGGGTGAAAGACTAATTTCAGGGAAGAAATTCAAGTACCTTGGGTCGGTCGTCGAAAGGAATGGTGACCTGGATGAGGAAATACAGCACCGAATAACATGCGACTGGATGAACTGGAGGAAGATGACCGGGGTCCTGTGCGACAAGAGAATGAGTTGTAAGAGGAAAGTAAAGCTGTATAAGATGGTGGTGAGGCCGGTGATGCTTCATGGCGTGGAGATGTGGCCTATAACAAAGGCACAGGAAAGGAAGATAGAGGTAGCGGAGATACGGATGTTGAGATGGATGAGTGGTGTGACAAAGAAGGACAGGATAAGGAATGACTACATCAGAGGGACGGTAAGGTGGGACCATTTGGCAAGAAGATACAAGAAAGTAGGCTGAGGTGGTTCGGACATGTAGAGAGGAAGGGTGAGGAGTATGTTGGTAAATGAGTGGAGTATATTGAGTTGGCGGGAAGGAGGAAAAGAGGCAGGCCCAAGCTCAGGTGGTGGGAGGGATAAGGTGACAGAGGATCTTAGGGAGAAAGGATGGAGTCCGAAGGACGCCCTGGACCGGAGAACTTGGAAGAAGAAGGTTAAAGATCGGTGCGCCGCCCCTGTTTAACATGGGATAAGGCATAGTGAAAGAAGAAGAAGAAGAATGGACAAAATCAGAGTGATGATAATCATAAAAAAACTAACATGGATGAAATAGTGGCAGAGTATCGTAGGTTGGTGAACATAGAATTAAATGTCAGAATAAAGTAAAAGTACTTCATATTTATATAGAGAAGATAAAGGATCTCAACTTTTAGAATTTGATTCTGATAGTGATCACTCTATAAATTCTAGTAGTTTAAATGAAGTTTTTGAAAAGTTCAGAATGAAATTTGTACATATATGAAATTGGGAGAGGATGCAAAATCCCAGTTGTCTCTAGAATCAAATGATTCTGATACTACCCATCAGGAAATTGTAAGTAATGAATCATTACATAATGTTCAACAAGAACCTCGTTATTATTTTAGATCTAAGCATATAAAAAGAATTGTAAGTTTTCTTAGATGTAAGATAAATATTTAAGAATTCTTTTAAAGAAAAAAAAAATTTAAGAAAGATGAAACCGATGTAAAAATAATCATAATTTATAATTATGAATCTTTTTACAATTGTTTCTCAATGTTAGCATTTCATTAAAAATTTTATTAGTTGTCATTTTGTGACCATGTATAATCAGTGCTTATGATATGCTCAATATTGATATTTATGTTAAGATGAAATGTAAAGAATTTGAAATTGATGAAACTTACTAGATTCTGGTATCTCTAATAATTTCAATGGCTCTTTAATGTAATGCATAATTGTTAAGTGTTGTGATATCTTTCATTCATTGTAAAGACATTCTCTTTTTGCGAACAACAATAATGTGTCAGATATTGCCAACTTCTCGATTGCCACTTAGTGGAACAACATGCATACTTACCTAGGAGATGGATGGGTGATTGACAGCTGACAGAAAGAGAGTTTGGTATCAGAATAACAGAGGAAATGAGAGAGAGAGAGAGAGACAAAGTTTGAAAGCACAGACTACAGAATGTTTTTTAGGAAGTTTTGAAGAAAACTTGATTTCTTGAAATCCCAATATCTTTTCTGAGGTGCTTATTAGTATGTCTTTAATCTTAGTCCATTTTCCCTCTATGTTATCTCCTTCTCTTTTTTCAAGTTTATCCCATTTATCCTGTAGAGTTGTTATAAATTTATTTCTAATCCCTTTCTTTTTGAGTTTTTCAGTTCTAAACCTCTTCCTATCGTGCACTTTTTGTTTATTTTTAAATATTTTTACTTTTATGGTAGCTGTTAGGAGAAAGTGATCTGAATATGCCTCGGCTCCTCTTTTAACTCTGACATCCAGGATTGATTTCCTCCAATTCCTTGTTATAAGTACATGGTCTATTTTGTTCTTTGTCTTTCTATCTGGTGTGGTGTTATCCATGTCCACTTATGTATTTTTTTATGTTGGAAGAGACTCCCTTCTATTACAAGCTGATTGAACATACAAAAGTCTATTAGTAATTCTCCATTTTCATTTATTTCTCCTTCTGCATACTTTCCCATAACAGTTTCTTTATTAGATTATCATTTCCAACCTTAGCATTAAAGTCTCCAATTATAAGTTGCATATCTTTTTTATTTGTTGTTTCTATACTTTTCTGTAGCATGTTATAAAAATTATCCTTTTCTTCCTGGATTGCATCATTTGTTGGTGTACATATAGAAGTTATTGTGATGTTCTGCTTGCCAGCTTTAAATTTAATATTTAAATTTAATTTAGCATTTAATATTCTTTCAGATATTGGGTTCCACTCCATTAGTGCACCATGAGCTTTCTTTGTCATCATTAGTGCAACTCCCTTTGTGTGGTCATTCATATTTTGGTTCCCAGAGTAGATTAAGTAGTGACCAGAGTTTAATTTGATTTTTCCAGTTCCTATTCATCTCATTTCGCTTAATCCCATTATTTCTAATCTGTATTTTTCTAGAACTCTCGAGACTTGGTATGTTTTTCCAGTTTCAAACATGATTCTAACATTCCAACATCCCAGTCTAAGCTTGTCTTTTGGTAAGGTGTCTGTCACTTTCTTCCGCACCTCTGCTTCCCAAGAAGGGCTTTCACAGAGGTGTTTCATTTTCATGGCAGTTCATGTTCTATTTTCTTCATCCATTATCACATTTTGGAAGGTTTCAGTTTGCATGGCAAAAATTTTTTTTTCTGAGACTGGGTTGCTAGCCCTGCGCTCAATCCTCCCCATTTATCCAAGCTTGGGACCGACATGCCAAGTTCTTACTAAAGCATGGCTGGTTTATAAAACAAACTACTTGATAGAATGATTTGCAATTTCACATGGATGCTTATGACAGATGTACAAACTTAGAAGGAGAAAAATGTTGCTGATAGTGTTGCCATCTATGGTCGAGGCCAAGAACTTTTCAGACCATCCACGAATTATATGTATCTACTCTCCAACTACAGTTACCCAATTCATTCCTCCTTTTATTAATTTTATTGCATTCTCTATAGACAGGTTGAAAAGTAAGGTGACAATGCACAACCATGTCTTACACCTTTCTTTATTTCTGCACTTGCTTCATTTTCCTGTATTTGTATCTTTCTTTTCGGTTTGGTATACAATTTCTTAATTAGTCTTCTATCACTCCAGTCTATTTCAATTTCCTTCATCGTTTGATAAAGCTCATTCCATTGTTCATTATTATTATTATTATTATATGATTATTATTATATCACACCTCCAGGGAGTCCAAAGACTCATCGAGGGAGGGCATCAACTCTTCGTCTCACTCTCCACCAACCTTCATCATCTAACACCAACATCATCTACTGCCGACTAACACGACTAGTGCTTTCACAGACAATCACAAACATTCATGCCCACAGCGGGATTCGAACCCGCAGCCTTTTGGCTGGAGAGCGGATACGCTAACCACTCGGCCAACCAGGCCGGCAATTATCAAATGTCTTTTTTAAATCTATACAAGTAATGCATGTAGCTTTATTTCATCAGTTCTTCACTCTGTTATTGTACTTACGGCTAGTATTGCTTCTTTGAAATTCTGAAATCCAAACTGGTCATCTAAATAAAATTCAATTTTGATTTTATTTTGTGCTTCACTCTATTTAGTACGATCTTTGAGGCATGATTGAGTAACAACATTCAGTAATTTTTATGAGCTGTTGCATTCCCTTTCTGTATTGTTTCCATATTGAAATCATATATTCCTCCTTGACCCTCTTGATAGATTAATCTAATCACTTTAAACATGGCATCTTGTTGTGTCTCCCAGATTTTTTTTTTTTTTTTTAAATATCAGCAGGTATTTCATCTGATCCTAAAATTTTACAGTTAGGTAATTCATTAATCTCTTTTCTAATTTCTTCAACCAGTATGTCTGGTCCAAGGCTTTCTTTTTTCAACTTTATATTCTGGTTCTATAATTTGACTATTCCAATTTTCTCCACTATATAAGTCTTCAAGATATTCCTTCTATCTCTTTGTTACCAGTAAGTAATTTTTCTTTTTTGTCTCGTACTACTTTACTTTCTTGTTTTGGGATTGCAGATGTGCACAGCAGTTATTTGATATGCATTATCAGCTCCTCCTGTTATTAATTTATATTACAACTTCTTTACAATCTTGTTCCTTAATGTTTGATACTGTTCCTTGCCTTCTTTTTCCTGTAATCTAAGGCTTCCACAGCTATAATTTTGTAAATCCTAACTCCTGCTGATCTTAGTTATTTCCCCAATGGTTGTCTAGTCTTTCTCTCTATTCATCTCAAGCATGTAATCTTGTTTCTTTTTTTTTATCTTTTTATCTTAGTTCAATATTCCATTATTTAAATTAAGGGGATATTAAATCCCACATTGTTTTAAAACTGAATAAGAAACTCAAAGATTCTTATTCGGTTTTAAAACAATGTGGGATTTAATATCCCCTTAATTTAAATAATGTTTATATTGCCGAAATGAAGCCTATTGGCTCTTTATATTTAAGTATTTAAGTAAGTCAATATTCCATTTTTTTCTCCTTATGTATTTTATTATATTTTATTTTACATTTGCAATAAGAAGTTAGTGGTCACTCTCTATTTCAGCTACTGGATAGTGGTAGCATGACTTGATTTGGCTTTTGTATCTCTTGATTAGAATGTAACTGGTCGGGTTGCATACAACATCTTCTGGTGATTTCTACGTATAGGTCTTTGTTTTGGTACTTAAGAAAGCATATTACAAACTGCATTCTTCCTGCCTAGTCCAAATCATCTAGTTTCTTAAAATTCGTTCTTTCCAATGACTGCATTAAAATTGCCCATTATAATTAAATTATCTTTAACTATCTGATCAGTTCCTCCAATTGTTCATATCTTCCCAGTTAGTTGTTGTTGGTATTTATATTTGAATTATGGTAAAATCCACTGGGATTGCTGTTAAGGTGTCATCAGTATTCTGTCATTTGGGTAATAAGTTTTGTTTACTTATTTCCCAAATATTTCTTCAGTAACAAATCCACACCATGATTCTGAAGCTGATACTGCAATAATCACTACTTCCGTCTGGTTTCACTAACTCCTAGGATTCCTATCAACATTGTTCTCATATTCCAAGTTCCAGTCTTTTGGTATTTCTTTACATTTGTAATGTATTTTTCTTTTCTCTAGGTAGTATATTGTATTTCTATGTTTTTATACGAAGAAATACGTTTTTTTTTACGTTTCCTTTCCATAGTCAGGTTACTGCTTCTGTTCTCCTGATCCAAACACCTCCTCTGAGCAAGTCATAGAAATTATCCTTGCTGACATGTAGGCTTTCATTCCTCATTTGATCCAAAATTCTCACCCACTTTCGAAACTGTGCTTAACAAAAGATGTACCAACACAGTTGAAGAAAAAAAATACCAATAGCTGGCATGCATCAAGAACCTATACAATATATGTTAAATGTTGACATTTAACATAACTTTTAACTTCTCCAGGATCAATAGTGCTATAATAAATAAATAAATAAATTATAATACATATAATTTTGATCATCCTGTATATACGAAAGAAGTGGACCATTGGACCATTCTTCTTTGAGGACATTCACCAGTCAGGTCTTGTGACCTTCTCAGTTATGGCTCAGAGGTATCACCATATGATAGACATTTTATTGTACAGCAATGGCTGTGCATGGATCTACCATTTGTCTAACCTTCAAAACAAAGATCCTTTAACTGATCCATGTGTGTCAACCGACCTGTGGTAGAGCACCATTTAATTGCAATTTATTTTCTGATCCTCAGTTATCAGAATGGCAGAATTGCCTTCTTACTTTGGTCAGATAAATGGTAGGTTACTGTAGCACTGTTGTTAATATGTTTCCGATTTCATACTTTTAACAAATGTTCCTTTCTTCGTTACTTTTTTTTTTCTCAGATAATATGGTCCTGTTTAACACATAGACTGCCAACTGCAAGATAACTCATAGTTGGCAGTCTATTTCACTGGAGGCACATTAACACATTAGCCCAACGGCAGTCAACGTGTTAAATTAAACTTTAATAATTCTTACTAAAATAAGACTCATTATTATTTCAGCTTCTAAAGTAAAGTTCCATTTCTTTTTGCCACGTTGTTGAAAGTTTTTCCACTTGGTTATACTATAAATTAAAGATGCCAAGAAATTATATTTTTAGATAAAGGATTAAACCAAGAATATAATTTTTTTTTTTCATTTGATGTCCATAGACACCGTATAGTCATTCTCATACCTCACAGTGTTTTGGCAGCGAAGTCTCCTGCTAGAATAAGTGGTAGGGTCACAGATTCCCTTTCCACACAAAGTTTGTAGGACAATCACAAACGTCCTTTCCTATGCCAGGATTCGAATCCACAGCCTCTTGACTGGAGAGCAGACACACTAACCACTCAGCCAGCCAGGCCAGCTTCTTGGCATCTTTAATTTATTCCTTTTGCCACATTAACAACCAGTAACCCTGTCCATTTTGTAGAGATGTGTGTAGCTGTGTAAATTTTATTTTATTTATTTATTTTTATAATGAACATGGAATAATTATGCTTCTGTGTTTCTGTTTGGAGGACCATGGTTTATTGTTTTCTCAACAGGTTGTCTTAATTACAACATCATCCAGATAACATTATATCAACTTAATCTAAGATTGATAATTTAGGAGATTTTTCATGATTGATATGAATCTCCCCTCAAATATTTTTTTTTGTAAATTAATCACTTTTGAGTGACTATAAAATTACAGATTTAAAAAAAAAAAATCATTGTTTGGAAATGACTTTTTAGACTTTTTTTTCTTTTTCTTTCTTTTTTTTTTTTTTTTTTTTTCAGGAAGAAGACCATATACCTGCTCATATTGCATTTGTTGCTGCAAGATCTCAGTGGTTAAGAAGTAAAATACGACATGCCAGAGAAAAACAGAGAGATATGGTATGATGCATTCAGTTTTTGTGTGTAATAAGCCTTCCATTAAGTTGTTTTGATATATCTTCAGTTAACTTATTCAAAGAGAAATATGGTAGGTGTTTACTCATGAGTGATTAAAGGCCCTCCTTCAGTGAGTCTTTGGATGCCCTAGAGGAGTCATGATTATGATGATGATGATGATAATTTAGTTTAAGTTTCCTTCTTGCAAAATAGAACCTTATATATTAAGTTGAGTGAATTAATTTGATTATACTTTTGTTATTTGATTTGATTACCTGATTATATTAATTTGCAGAAAACTAGCTGGTTTCATTGCCCAAGTGGCTAACATAGGCTAAGGGTATTTTGAATCCTTCTGTTACAGTTGTCTTTTCCTGGGAGATGAATTTCATCAGATAATGTGAGATCACTGCTCTGCTTATTGGAAGCCTAACCTTTTGACATAGGCCATTGAAAGTTTTAGAGAAACTCATGTTCTCACTCTCAATATTTCAAAGGCATTTAATTGTTATTGGCATCGAGGGACCTTCTGAACAAGCTACCACCATATAGTCTCCCTCCCACCCTCTGTGATTGGATTACCAGGTTCCTCATTGGTAGTTCGTTGTGTCATAGTGGATGGCTTCCTTTCCTCATAGAATCCCTTCAATCGCTTACTTTCCCATAGCCACTCCTTTTCTTCACTGTGCCTTTTCTGTAGGTACCTTAATTAACATTGTTCCTCTGAATTGGCCACTACCATTCCTCCACTTTCTTTAGGTTTTTATAGCAGACACTGTCCAACTCCAAGCATACCGACCAAACTTCTCATTATCCTCCTTCATTCTGTCCACCTCTATTTTTTGGAATGATCTCTTCCATATTTTTCACATAGTATAACTTTCAACTCTTTAAGAAACCTATCAATAAATTATTCTTTCTCCATAAATATATGCCTGCAAGTGGTGCTATTATGTTATAGGTCCTGTGACTTTTATGTGTGGGATCATCCTTAAAAAAAAAATAATAACAATAAATAAAATAATGAAAAAGTACAAACTTCCAAAGTCACATATGCAGATAAGAGTGAACATATTTTTTATAAAAAAAAAAAAAAAGAAGTGTGACTGAAGTACTGAGGTAACAAAAAAGTTTGATGCACTTTAAATGAGCCTACTTTACTGAGATTATTTTTAATACTAAGTTGTGCTGGTGTTGTTTGTTAATGTACTGCTCAAATTTCATAGAGGAATTTATTTTAAACAATAATGACAGTCTCTTACCTTTTATGAGATGCTTTTTTTTATATGATGTCACTTATTTTTCATTTAGATGAAGAAAGTAAAAACTATCTCAAAGTTGTTTGTATCATTGTAGTCAATTTCTGTGGCATTTCTCTCTCTCTCTCTCTCCCTCCCTCCCTCCCTCCCCCCTCCTTTTTTGCGACTTCCATTCATTTTGGTTCATTTGCCCAGATATAATCAGAAGACTTTAACCAACATAAGAAAGAAGCAGTTTGTCCTTCATTTTAGTCTGAGCAGGCTTTCACAGATGACTTTATGCAATGAAAGAACAATTGTATTCCATATTTGGTCAAACAACTGAATGGTGCAGTGTCCTTTCTCTGCAGAAACCTGTAGAGGGATTCCTGCAATATCCTTCATTTTAGTTTAATTAAACATAATTAGAATTTCTCAGGAGAACTTTATCAACATTAGAAATAAGTTATGTTCATTAAGTTGAAGAATGTTCAGAAAAAAATGAAACACTTAAACGAATAATAACTGACCACCAAAGTTATTTTATACATATAAAATAAGTGTAAAAAAACCAATTGGAAGACCCAGGAAAACAATGCCATGAGACTGGAGCAGGCCACATGACATAAATCCATGATAGAAAGAGGAATCTTTTCCCTCTTTTTCATTCTCACATTCTTTTAATTTTTTTATTAATTTCTTACGTGTGTGTGTGTGTTGTTAAATTGTCATTATTTTAAATATATTAGTTAATCTTCAAATATGTCTTTTCTTCTGCACCTTTGTATAACTTATAGTTATCTCGTTTAAACCTTTCTTCTTAACCTTCATTATACATCTGACTTATGGCCACAAATAATAAAGATCATGTGTGCAAAACTTACAGAACAAAGAAATCGCCTCTGGCTGGAGCCAATCTCTTTGTCTGACCTACTGGTGTTTATTCTCAACTGAATTTGGAAAATTTATTTAGTTTCTAGCTGCACCACCAAATTCGTGGGTGGGTGGTGAATCTCCCTCCAAAGAATAACACACAGTAAATCACACGGAACTTTTCTCTCTTAATTCTAAGTAAATCTATCAACTTAAATTTCCTGTTATGCCGTCATGACAATATCTATTTTTAAGGCTCACACAGATTTGAGTTTAATGAGTAGTGCATTGGATTAGAAATCAGGCAAGTTATTTAAACAAGAAAACAATTTATTTAACATCAATGAAATGTACAATGGGTCAATTTTAAGTACTAAGTAAATTAGCATCTATGCTTCAAATCACAACTAATGACTACGTTTACAATTTAGTTCCTCATCATATTCAATTCTAGTAAGACCAGTGTCTATAATTTTCTCTCATTAAACTTGGTTATACTCAGATTAATCTTACATAACATTCTGCAGGCTTAGGCAATAGCTGTAACATAAAATACACAATGTTTCACTTTAAATTTTTAACCAGACCTTCTCTCACATATAACAAAATGTCTCAACTATCAGCATAAGGCCTAAAGTCCTCAAGTATCACTATAAAACAAGTCCCTTAATTAAATCACCGTCACAATCTTTTTTGCTAGCTAAAAAATGAAAAGATCTTACTTGAACAGAAGTCTGTATCTCTCTGAATGATCCTTGAAATCTCCTTCTGTTCCCGTTTGACTTTAGCATTGAACTGGGGTACCTTTTTCTGGGGCTTGTGAGATCCTTCTTAATTATCAGCGGACATCAGAAACTTGGGGCATGGAAACTCGGCATCTAAATTCTTCTAAAACAGCTTATTTTAGTCGCGTTGGTCCCTCGGCATTTTTCTATCTGGAACACAAGTCTGATGGTGATTACAAATTATCTCTGATGATGTTAGCAAACTATGCTGCCATAGCATACGTTGTAACTTCAGATCGGAACCCCACGTGACGTCGAAACTCCTCGCTGACCCGAGAACGGGAATGCACACCGGATCGACTCGAACTCGTACTCCAAGAAAGACAAGACCCCATTTTGATATAGTGAACTGCTATTTTTGCGGTCCCAATGACCTTCGTTTTTTCGTTTACGTCATCGTCGCCCGGGTACTTTGGTGGTTTGCACCTGTCAACCTCGTCGATCAGTACAATTAGTCACGAAACCCGTGTGCACTATTGACCCTCGAGGTTTGCAGTTGCTCCAGGTCATTATTTATTACCTTAATCCATCTGGAATTACTGTGACTAAGAGGTTTCTTAAGACACAATTAATCTTACACTTATTTTTCTGTTCTTTTACAAAACCCTTTGAGGTGACAATATTCAGTAATATACAAAAATTATTTCCAAATTAAAAAATATGAAAATATCTCTATTAACCCACAAGTAACTTTTTAAGGAATTTTGTTTACCAGTAAAATCAGTATACAAGAGGTTTTTGAACAAAGTTCCTCATATACACGATTTTACAGTGTGTTTATGGTACACACACAAATACATTCAATACTGAAATGTTCCATAATTATTAAATTAGATAATCATTATGCATAAATTTAATTAATCTATCCTTTAGTGATCCAAGTAAAATCCTGTTAAAAATATTATTGTCAAGAATCAAAAAGAAAATAGGAAGCAGACTATCAGATGAACAATCAGGTTTCCGGAAGTTCAGAAGTACAATCGAACATATTTTTACAATACACATACTAGGTGAAAAATACATAGAACACAACAAAATAATCTGTCATAACTTGTTAGATCTTCAAAAAGCTTTTGACTCAGTGTGGCACAAGGCATTATGGAAAATTTTAGAACATTATGGTATTGATAATAAAATCATTAGGATTATTAAATCTCTTTATTCCTCATCTGATATGAGAATTGAAATTAAAAATTACAGCAGTGAACCGTTCTGGGCAGAACAGGGAGTGTGGGGGGGGGTAAGACAGGGATGCATATTGTCCCCTCTTCTTTTTAATTGTTTTCTGGAATATGTCATAGATGAAGCTCTTCATGAGTCCGCCAACTACTATTCTGGAATAGTAGTTGGCGGACTAAGAATAAATAACTTACATTTTGCAGACGATATCGATCTTCTGGCAGAAAGTGAAGAACAAGAATTACAAGAGATAACCAGCCTCGTTTTCGGAACATTAAAAAAATATGGATTATACATAAACCTACAAAAAACAAAAACAATGATAACCTCAAAATCAGACATTGAACTCTTAAAGATACAACTTGGCAATAAACAAATTGAGAATGTAAACAAGTTCACTTATCTAGGAAGCACGTTGAGTCAAGATGGTCGTTCAAAAACCGACATTAAATACCGAATTGCTAAGGCAACCGTGGCCCTACAGAAGTTAAAATCATTGTGGGGAGATAACAGAATAGCAATCACAAGCAGACTAAGACTAATTGACACCTTGGTGAATTCTATCCTCTTGTATGGTTGTGAGGCCTGGACTTTATTAAGGGAAGATGAGAAGAGACTCCTGTCTTTTGAAATGAAAACTTACAGAAGACTTTTGAGAATTCCCTATACACCGCTCACAAAACCAATGAAAATGTCCGAGAACTGATTGATTCAATAGACAGGAGAAAAAGGGAAAATATTCTGACAGTCATCAGAAGAACACAGATGAAATGGTTCGGACATGTGGAGAGGGCTAATGGCATTCCAAAGCAAGCACTAGAAGGAATCGTTCCGGCATCAAGGGTTAGGGGCCAACCTCGATTAAAATGGACAGATTCCTCTCTTTCTCAACTGACATCAAGAACAAGAGACTGAGATGATTGGAGGAGACTAACAAAGAATATCATCTACCAGCCATATGTGACCCCAATGGTGCATTTAGGACTACGGGAGAGAAAGAAGAATCCTTCAGTCATAGCAATTGATTATTCCTTAAAATACATAAATTCATCACTTCTATTTCTTGTTGCTGAAGGCCATGCCATATATTTTCTTTCATTACAGTAAAAAATGAACTTCATATATTTGTTCCACTCCTCTTTTTTATTATCTTTATTATACCCTTTTGTAGATCCTATCCAACTGCTGCAAACTTGTGATGTCTATTTTATGTATACACTGAAATAATTATTACCTAACTTAAAAAACTTCAATTAAACACTATCTGCAGCTCCTGTTAGATAAGTTTATCAGATTACAACTGACTATCTGATTTTCATAATTGTCATGGCATTCCCTCTACATAGTTGGCTAATTTTCTCTGAATGCTTTTAATTTTCTTGACATTCATTGAGAACTAAATCATTGATGAGTAAAGTTGGAAGCCATAATCCAATATTAGTTTCACTAGAGACTCTTATAATGATGTCGTAACTAACTTTCTTCAAAATGTTCATTTAATTAAGCCTACAATTTGCTCAGCTTCACTATTTGTTTTATCATTAGTTAGCTTAAATTTTTAGTCAACCAAAATACCCATCTACATTATCTTCAAATTGCTATATGTGCATTTTACAAATTAAATTTGCAACTACCAAAGTTTTAAATCCCTCCTGTAAAGAACTTAAATCATCAAAACAGTTGACTGCTCAGTACAATTTCACTTCGACAAAGACAGAAAACTTTTAATATTTGAAACTAAATCATTTATGAATATATTAAATGAGAAGCTCTAACACCAAACTCTGGGGCTATTCCCTAATATCCCTATTCCTGACAACTTGTCTCTTTGAAGACTTCTGTCTAAACACTACCACTTATCATCTGTCTCTGAGCCAGTTTCCTATTCATCTCACTAGATGATCACTAAGTAGAACACTTAATAACTTTATTTGGAACACTAAAGTGACTGTATTAACAAAGATTTTGCTAATACAGTCACCTCTCACTATAGCAAACTACTAAATACCACACAGAACAGTTATAGTAAATAATTTACTATAGTGAATTTCTTTTAGTTGTGGCATTATTATTATTTTCTTCCACAGAGTCACAAGACTCATAGTGGGAGGTCAACACGAATGCAATTATACCACTTCTTAAACTTGTTTTTTGCTTCTACCACTCTCAATGCAAAAAACTTATTTCTAACCATTTTACTCACTACCAGGAATATGGCCTCTTGTCCCTTCCCCTCGTTCTACCACATGAAAAATCTTCCCAGTGTTAGTACAATGATAACCCTTCAGCAGCTTAAATGACTCAGTCTGTCCTCATAATCAGCATTGTACAGTGTAGATATCATTTTTGTTGTCCATTCCTACACTTTCTCCAAGATTACTTCAACCCTTTCAAATCCCAGTGACCACATCTGAGCACAGAAATCCAGATGTGGTCTGATCAAAGCTTTATATAATGCAACCATCACACTTTTATTTCTCATGGACAATACCTCCTCAACATCGCAGCCATTTTCTGAGATGTCGTCACAACCATTGCGATACATTTTCTAAACTTCAAATTTCTATCTACAATCACCATAAGATCCTGTCTTCCTCCACTTCTTTTAGTGTAATTTTCATTATCATGGAAATGATTGAGGAGAGAACGATTTCGACTTTGTGTTCAGACGGTTCAGATCCATCAAATGTATGCAGAGATATCTGTGCATATAAAGCACTAAAGAAGAACAGAGATCTGCAAGTTGTCCAACTGTGTCATGCTGGCTCCTAGACACATACAGGCATAATAAGCTACCTGCATGTCCTTTTGTATACTCTGGTCTGTAGTCAGCATGACACAGTTGTACAACTTGCAGATCTCTGTTCTTCTAATGGGTATCGAGTGTAAAGGATACAGTATTTTTTTTTTATGCAGGATGGACAGGATAGGAAAGGGGGGGGGGGCATGCTGCTAATGATATTAGATGACTTAAATCCAGTCAGTGTTCAGACCTAAGATTGTAATACTAGTAACAGTTTTTCATGTGGCAGTGAGTTTGAAGTCATCTGGTGCAAGGGGGAATCTAACAAGATCAAATACAAAGTGGGATGTTGTTATAGACCTGGTGGAACCTTACTTGCAGTTTTCAGCTTTGGATTGTAAACATACTTGTAGCCTTTAAGGATGTTTCCAGTCTTCCTTTTCACTCTACAAGTCTCCATGTGGACAGAGTCATATTCTTCAAAGAGAGCCATAGCACTGTCTATCAGCTTAAAACTTGAGACATGGCTATACTTTACTTGTGAGAGTCTTCTCATGTTCAACCTCCACAGGACAGATTCACTTACGGATGTGCTTTTCCATGGCTAGAAGATCTTCATTACTCTGGGTGCAGAAGTTACAGATAAAGATAATACCTAATAGACCAATAAGGAAATAGGGACACAAAATGGACACCTAGCCATGAGTAAAGTGGACAGAGGTATGAAATAAGGAACATGCACAGAATTTTCAAGATTGCTTCCTAGACCATCACATAAACATCTCCATGATTTACTGTTGGAACCATGCATTCTGGATTGTAAGCTTCCTTGTGTATTCTCCAAGCATAAATTTGTTCTGATGTAAGAAACAGCGTGAAAGTTACTCATCTGACCATATCACACATTTTCAGTTTTCTGATGTCCAAGTTTGACATTCATGACACCATTGTTTATGCATCTGAGCATTCTTTACAGTAATCAGAGGTTTAGCAATTGCAGTTCTACCATGAATATTGGATTTATGAAGCCTATGTTGGATAGATTTTTGGAAATCTGCAAGATGCATATTCAGTTCTGCTGTTACCTGTGCTGCAGTAGTTCTGTGATTTTTTGAAACAATACTTCTGTGTTCAACAATCTCGTTCTGCCATTTTTGATTTCACCCACTGTTTCTCTTTGATGATGTTGTCATGCCATGATCTGTGTGTGTGTGCCAACATAATCTTAGGAACTGTCGATCTTGATATAGTTGCGCCTTATAATGTGGCAGTTTTTTGTCACTGCTCACCAATGAATTATCCTCTTTCGAAGTCAGACAAGTATCCCATTTTCCGATTTTTAAACATGATTTTTCACTCAGTACAGTTACTAATGCATTTGCCTGAGAGCTACAGAATGTAAAGAAAACAAAATAAGAACAGTTCAGTGCTGACACTACAAGTTTTTTTGTTTTTTTTCAATGTAGCTAACACGAGCTATATTGAACAAATTCTATTCCTAAATATCTTAGTATTTCCGTTCTTTTGCCCAACGCTTGTATGCTATCTGCATTGGTCAGCTGAATCCTATCTTCATCCAGCAAGGTAATCTGTCCACTATCGTTTTTTTTTTCCTACTCGCTACATAGCAAAAAAAAAACCTTCAGAATCTCCTTGGATTTCAGTGCTAGTCTCCTCTCATAGTCTAATTTTTCTCTCCTTACAGTACTAGTCACTTTCCAAGGCCGAGTCTTATATTCCTCATGCAACTGTTCTCTACCTCTCTTTATGTTTTCCATTATCTCTTTTTCATCTGCAATTCCTGTTTTATTTCTCTTGTCACCCATTTGGCTCCAAATTGCTTAATCATCTTCACTTGAGGTATACAATCGGCCATTGCTGTTAGCAACTTTTTCTTAAGCTCCCATGCACTAATGATCTCCTCTTCCTTCAAATTCTTTCATTCATTGTAGTGTTGCAAAGTGGTTTCCAAGTCTATGATAGCCTCCTGCTTTATAATTCCACATAAATTTCTTCTGGCCTTGATACCTCTTCATGCCTATTCATCCTCCAAGTCAAGTCACTCTCACCAGATGGAGGTAAGTATGACATCTCAGTCACAGTCAGATTCTCTGATGCTACGACAGAATCCAAAACTCTTAATCCTTGTGTTCCCTCCACCATATGCTGCCAAAGACAGTTGTCCCCTCAAGAAATCAAAAAATTCAGTTCCCTTGGAAGTAAATGCTGCCTCCTCCTCTGCCTAGTTTATGTTGCTGTAGTTGAATTCACCCCCCTCTCCATAATGATCATTCACTTATCACTTGTCAAACTAATTTACCTAAACATTTCCTACTCATCATCTATACTCCTTTGTCTATAGCAACATCCTACTTACACTCCACCGACACACCTTCCCTATCCTGCCAAAATATGCTATACCCTTTGATTTCTATCCATCCTCCTCAGTTGACCAAGTTTCACTGATACTATAAACTGAAGATGCCACGAAATTATATTCTTGGCTTAATCCTTTATCCAACTGTAAGCAAATAAAGTTAGTGCATGAAGTCACTTCACGACTGGGCTACTTATATATAGAAGCTTATGACTTCCCATCAATTGCCTTAGTATACCATAATGCAATGCACATATGCTTACATGGGAAGGGCCACTACCCAGACTGGTTTTGACCTTTATTGAGGTCTCGTTAGTGGGAGCCAGACCCAGAAGTGATACCAGTGTTGAAGTAAGTAAACATCTTTTGGCTACTTGTATATGACTTCTGCCTTGGTATCACTTATGAGTCTGTCTCCCAATGACAAGACCTCAATAAAGGTCAAAACCAGTCTGGGTAGTGGCCTTTCCCATAATGCATAGTATTACAGATGTTTGTAAGGATTGGTGCACGTTGGATTATGGGATACTAAGGCAATTAACGTGAAGTCATTAGCCTCTCTATACAAATAGCTCGGCCGTGAAGTTACTTCACATGCAAACTTTGTTTGCTTACACTTGGACAAAGAATGAAATGAAGAATATAATTTCTTGATATCTTTAATTTATAATATAACCAAGTGAAAAAACTTTCAACTTTCACTGATACTAACAATCTTTATAGAGATTGAGTCAATCAGTACCACAAACTCATTCCCTTTATTCCTAATTTATTTCTAGCATGTGAGTACAGAAAAACCAGTGCATTGGCAGTGTTCTTTTATAGTCATTATTACTCCCCTCATTCTTCACTTGGCTCTATAATGTATATGCCTTCTGATTTCTCAAGCCCCTATCTACACATAAGGCCATCCTTTCAATGTTTCTCCCATGCAATTCTAGTTTTCCTGCCTAGAGTCCAGCAGTCTCTCCAAATGCCTGCACCCTTCAGCATTCAAATGTATCCATCTCTTGCATACTGCTTTCTTCTATCCCAAAAATGTATTTTATGCCTTCACATATGCCAGACCTTTCTTCCTACACATTCCCACTATTATCTCATTTGTTATCATTGCTCTTTTCCTTCACCCCACATTATCATATTGAGGCAGCACACTCACTGTCTTTCCTTGGAAACATTTCTGCTGCAGTACCCCCTAGCAACAGTTTCAAATTATGTGCTGCATGATTCATACTGCCTCTCATGTCATTCATACCAACCATTACTATCACCTCTTTACATTTTCATCCCTCTTCACTGCCATTGCCACACTCTGTTGTTCCACAAATCAAGCACTCCTCTGGTACTCT
This sequence comes from Typopeltis vanoorti, assembly GCF_054136105.1. Classification (NCBI taxonomy): domain Eukaryota; kingdom Metazoa; phylum Arthropoda; class Arachnida; order Uropygi; family Thelyphonidae; genus Typopeltis; species Typopeltis vanoorti. The sequence continues at coordinate 26,515,076 of NC_143552.1, forward strand.
ACTCTGCACACCCTGAATCATCGAATCGACATACATGATACTCCAAAGTGATTCATTTATCCTTCTCTCACCAGCATCCCTGAGTATTACTGCTTCCAATCTCTCTATCATTTCTCTCCCACTTTCCCTCCTTCCTCTTATCCCTGTCTCTTGCTTCGATTTTTTCGACTCTCGATTCTCCACTTTCGACTTTCTTCAGTTTCCTTTCTTCCCCCTGTATCTCCCATTCTCTCACACCTACTCTCATTAGCCAACCTCTTCAACCTCCTAATATCTTCATTCATTCTTCTCAACTTGGTCTTCATTCTTTCCATCTCCTCTCTCAGCAGTTCTATTTCTCTGCTTCCCAGACATCCTGCTTTCATTTGACATTTCACACACAATCATGGCCATCAGGCAAACTCTCTTCGTCTGCCACATTGCCCAAGGTCAAATCCATATGTACATTTTCACATTCTGTCCTCCTATTATTATTATACCTATATAGTGTGGCAGGATTCTTTAGTAGTTTGTTCTAGTAAGGTATTTTGTTATAATGGAATTTTTTGTAGTAAGAGTCAACTGTATCCAATTAAATCACATCATGATGATTGCTTTAATTATGATGCAGTTTATTTGTATATAGCAGGCTTTGGTTTATTTAGATTTACGGTCAAAGCAACTAAGGGGCTACGAGGCCGGTGTATTATTTATGGGAATTGTGTTCTAATGGCCGGTTTGCCTCTATCTCTGTATGAGACCGACTATCTCACCTTCAGTTGAAAAAGCCCTGATAAAGGTTTTTTGCATCCTAGACGGGATCTGAACCTAGGTCTTTCTAACCAAAGGGCATCATTGAAACTGACTGAGGTATGGTGACTTGAAGGGAAGGTTTCATTAAGGGAAGACAGATAATTACCTCCTCTTAATGAAACCTTCTCATTTAACAAATGATCCTCTATTAGAAATACCTGGATATAGTTCCTAATTAATTTTTTGCATTATTTTGTCTATAACACTAAATAGATTAACTAGTCTATAATTTTACATACATTATCTAATGGTAATTTTTAAGATATCAATAATTTCCTTTTCATGTACTATCTGATGTCATTTGATAATTTTTGTACCTTAAGCAAAATAAATATTTTGCATGGTCACCTGCAAAATACTTATTAATTAATTTGCAGCCACTTGTAGATCATTTAGTATTGTTCCAAACTGTTTATGCTTAATTTTTTTTGTCATTTTTTTCATATCTATAAAAATTTTTGATTAATCTTAGCACTAATTCCTATTTTGCTGTAATTAGCAAGTTACTTAATACCAGTTGCACATGTTGCTTATATTATCATATTTACTAGTTGATTTATCTGACTGATAATCTGTCCAGCTTTTTCTCATAGCATAATTCATTAAGAACTTGATTATTTTTTCATCCAAAAATTTACTTCATCTTATATTATCAGCTCTTTTATGCTCCCAGTTAATATCTCCCACCTTAAAATCCCCATCGATAATATTTCCTGATATCTTTAAGTAGCTGGCTCAAAATATGATCACTGCTTTCTTCACTACCATAACATACTCTCACTCTCAACTGTATAGATTTGGATGCTCATTATGTATCATCAGTGGCAACAACAGTTAATTGCAAAGTAGAGTATAAACAATGATATGTACACACACACACACACACACACACACACACACACACACACACACACACACATACATATATATATATATATATATTGATGTGGGATTAAAATAAGACTTTCCCATATCTTAGATAGAGAGAGGCAGTAATTGCAATTTTAGTTTGGATGGTGTAGTAAGGGATCAGAGCTTTAAACAAGTGTTCAAATTTATATTGACATCGATGAATACGTGTGTTTCAAATCATAGAATGTTGTGGTCTGTGTCTATTCCATGCTATGTCAAGCCATATTTTTCAGATTTATTCCTGCTGATGTAAGATTGGCATTCTTGTATTCTCTTTTCTACAGAGCATCCAGGTTGTCCAAAGTAAGAATGATGACAGTCACAAGGAACTTGGTAGATGCTAGGGATAGCTAGAAGAGGCTGTTTATCTTTTAATTTGTTGATAGGAAGAAAAGTAGCCGCTAAATTGTATTTCTTAAGAATTCTGGAAATGGATTCGGAGATGCCAGAAATGTAAGGAACTGGAACTCAACGCATTGTTTCCTTGTTATTTGAGCTAGGATTATAAGAATTAAAAAGCCATTGCATTGTCTTTTCAGAAGCCATTGAGTTTCATATTATAAAAACTTTATTGTGACTTGCTCATACTATTTGTTCTACACTTCAGCTATTACAGCAGGAACACTTATACATCAAACGATATATGAAACTCAGTAGCTTCTCGGAAAGGACAGTGCAACAGCATTTTAATTCCTATAATCAAATAACAAAGAAACAGTACATAGAGTTTCAATTCCTTATATTTCTGGCATCTCAGAACCCATTTCCAGAATTCTTAAGAAATACAGTTTAATGGCTACTTTTCTTCCCTTCAACAAATTGTCAGCTTTCTATCTTCGGTTTCCTCTAGCTTTTCCTGGTGTCTACCAAGTTTCTTGTGGCTGTCATTGTTCTTACTTTGGACAAACTGGACACTCTGTAGAAAAGAGAATAGAAGAACACCAGTCTTACATTCTTACATTGTCAACTGTAAATCTGAAATATCTGGATTAGCGCAGAATGGAATAGATGCAGACCACAACATCCTGTGGTCTGAAAACGCACTTTCTTCATCGATGTCGATATAAATTTGAACACTTGTTTAAAGAAAGCGCTGATGCTTTACTACACCATCCAAATTAAAATTGCCCTCAAACATCAAGCAGGGAAGTCTCTTTTGTTCCATTTTCACAATGTGGACAAACCAACAAAGTTGATGCTTTTTAACTGCGTTAAGAATTGTTGAATTAGGGATATTCGAATCTCACAGCCAGCACTTGTGCATTAGTCTTATGTTCTGTCTAATGAGTTCTATTTTTTTCTAAAGCATTTTATTTTAAAAGCCAACATTTCTTCTTCACTTCTTTTTTAAGTCCAATTATCTGTCCAGTAGAGAGCTATTAATATTTTCATATAATTTTATTTTTAGTTGTAAGAATTTTTTTTTTTTCCAAATTTTATTGTTTATTCATTGTTGACCATGATATGGAGAGTCTACATTTTATTGTTGCTATATAATTTAAACTTGAACTTAATTATCCTCCTAGGTAACCAAAACTAATGTAACTTGTTCTATGATTTACTGATTAAGTATGATCTGTATCTTCTGGATGTCTTCCAGTTTTCATTATGTTTGTTTTGTTTGGATTTATAGTCACATTATAATTTCTGCAAGTTTTGCTGTTATTTGAGATTTGATTTGTTACCTGTTTTACTACATTGTCTGCATATGTATGCTATGTGTGATTGGTTTACCATTGACTTTTACTCCTTTTGTTGGGAATTGCTTCTTTAGTGTAAGTGTTTGGATGAAAAAACATTGGGAGAGTGGGCAGACTTGCATAACTCCTCATTTGATTTAAAGTTTTTTAATTGTGATATTTTTATATTGAACTGTTGCACTTGTATTCTAATAGTAGTTCGGAATAAATCTTAGTGTTTCACAGTCTGTTTTTCTTTTTTAATATTTGAATAAGACAGAATCAAATGCTTGTTCCACAAAACAATAAATAAAGATCTCTCTCTTTGTTCCGTAACTATTCATAACCAGACTTGGAAGAATAAAGGCAATTGTTGACCTGCATTTTCTCAAGCCATCTTGTTCTTCTATTACTGTTCATAAATGATAATGATAATTTAGATAATTCTGTACTATTTTTACAAAGATTTTGTAAGAGTTTGCAAAAAAGAATAATTGGTGTATAATTATTATATTTTTAACATCACTTTTTTTTTTTATGTATGGGAAAGATTTTTCCTGTTTTCCAATTGTTTGGAACAGTCCTAGTTAAAAAGAATATTACTGAAAAGTTTGATTTGTTGTTTAGTATAATTAGTTTAATTTAGTATAATATGTTTAATTAGATCAGATCCACCATTGTGTATCTGGTCTAATTAAAAGTATTTCATCAGTTCCACATGCTTTTTATGATTTTATTTGGTTAAGTGAAAGAATTACTTCTTCCTCTAGGATTATTAATGCTTTCTCACTGGTGATGTGTGCGTGCGTGCGTGCGTGCGTGCGTGCGTGCGTGCGTGCGTGCGTGTGAGAGAGAGAGAGAGAGAGAGAGAAAGCTTCTTTTTTTTTTTGAAAATACTAGAGAAGTAATTGTACCAGCTGTGTTCTGTTTCCCTAATATTTCCATTTGCCTTGTCTTGAAAATCTTTCATAGTGAATGGAAGAATGTTGTCTTTAGTAATCTCTTTAACTATAGAGAAGGAAATTTGGAGTTGTGACACAAATAGGCTCCTATACATTTGTCTGCTGTATCATTCAGCTAATTTATTTTTATATTTCTGCACATCCTGTTTAGCTGTTTTGTATAGCTTCTCCAATATATTCTGTTTTGGTCTAGTATATTCAGATGTTCTTTAGCCTATCTTTTATGCTCCCATAATGTCATTATCTTATATGTTATCCAATTGATTATTTGGTTTTACTGTTTTTTTCTAAAAATATGTCATCTGAGCTGGTTATAATATTTTTTAGAAAATTCCATTCATTTGCATCATTAACTTTCATCTTCTTTGCCTTCAACTGAATTTTTGTATGCTGTTTTACCAGTATCCAAGTGGAGTTTTTCCAGATCCAATTTGAAGTTCTTTAGTTTGTTTCATTTTCTTGTGAAATTTTAATCAGTCTGGGCAGAAAGAAGTTCATAATTTGCATACATTTCAGCATTACAAAGGTTTTGTTTAATCCTTTTTCCAAGTGTAAGTAAACAAAGTTTGTGCCTGAAGTATCTTCAGGACTGAGGCAACTTGTGGTAAAGGTGGACCAAGCTCTCATCACTACTTGTCTTGGTATCTTCTGTAATGCAAAGTACATCTCCTTGTGGACATGTATAATGCTATGCATTAAGGGAAGGGCCACTATCCAGACCAGTTTTGACCTTTATTGAATGTTCAAGTACAGGTCAAACTCCAAAAACTCAGCATTGTTCCCCTCAGTAACAGGCTCACCCTGCCACTGAGAAGAACTCTCAGCGTTGGCTCTACCCCGTGTCAGGCTCACCCCACCACCGAGTAGAGCCGCTCATTTGCTCATATGTCATCTGAGGGGGTAACAGCAACAGCCATGCCTCAGTTAACTTCATGGGCTACATGAAGTTAACTACATCCAGGTCCTGGATCAGGGGAGGGGGTAATGAAAGTTTGCACATGAAGTATCTTCAGGACCGAGAAAAAACTAGTGGTAAAGGTGGACCAAGCTCTCGTCACTACTTGTCTTAGTATCTCCTGTAATGCAAAACACATCTCCTTGCTGACATGTATAATGCTATGCATTAAGGGAAGGGCCACTACCCAGACCGGTTTTAACCTTTATTGAGATCTCGTCAGTGCGAGCCAGACCCAGAGGTGGTGATACTAAGGTGGAAGCAATGGAGAAGTCATATTTATCTATACGAGTTGCCAAAAGGTGTCTTACATTATTATTAAATTACTCTGGATTTAGAGAAAGATGTTGGAAGTTTTTTTCCACTTTTACCAGTATCCAAGTGGAGTTTTTCCAGATCCAGTTTGAAGTTCTTTAGTTTGTTTCATTTTTTTGTGAAATTTTAATCAGTCTGGGCAGAAAGAAGTTCAGAAGTTCATATAGTCTAACCAAGTGGGAAAATACTTCCAACATCTTTCTCTAAATCCAGAGTAATTTCATAATAAGGTGAGAAGACACCTTTTGGCAACTCATATAGGTAAATATGACTACTCCATTGCTTCCACCTTAGTATCACCACCTCTGGAACTGGCTCCCACTGACGAGACCTCAATAAAGGTCGAAACCGGTCTGGGTAGTGGCCCTTCCCTTAATGCATAGCATTATACATGTCCACAAGGAGATGTGCTTTGCACAGGAGATACTAAGGCAAGTAGTGATGAGAGCTTGGTCCACCTTTATCACTAGTTTTGCCTCAGTCCTGAAGATACTTAATGTGCAAAATTTGTTTGCTTACACTTGGATAAAGGATTAAACTAAATTTATTATAGTCTAACCATGTGGAAAAAACAAGCATTACAAAGGATTTTGACATTCAAAGCATAAGATTTTACATTAGGAAGTAATCTATGCAATTTTTAGTATTTGAAAAGATCCACGACAGTGGTGAAGTCCAGGTATATTTGTGAGCAGGCCTATGGTAAAATGTGTTCGCAACTATGAGATTATTTTCTTTTACAGAAATGAAATAGATACTCTCCCCTCTCATTTCTTGCAATTATTCCAAATTTACCCATTAAATCATGTATGTCATCTGAATATTGTCCAACATTGGCATTAAAATCACTCGTAACAGATCTGTTTTACACTGTCAGTTTCCTCTGTGTAATTGATAGAGATCTGTATATGAGCTACAAGCATGCATTTATAAAGTTTTTGCTTTGTTCTTCTGGATGTGAAGAATCAGCTGCATATATTTGTATTATCTTAATGAAAGGTTTCCTTTCTTTTGTGAAAGGAAATTATCTGTGGATCATAACAGCCACTCCTTCTCTGTCTGCCAACTCATTCCTGCCTGTGTAATATAATGTTGAATGTCTTGCATTTATACAGCCTTGTCCAGTTCAGTGTGTGTCAAAAAGACCCACAACACTATTTAAAATTTTTCAGCGCATTCTCCATCAGATACATCTTTCCAGATTTGTGCAGTGTCCAAATGCTAGTATATAGTGCTTGCTTCTTGCACAAATACTTCTACGGCCACTATTCATCAGAATTAGCATCAGTAACACCCCACTCTCCGTAAAATTCATTGAAATGCATTCAAAACTAATCAATACTCCCTCATAGTGTATCTCCAAACTCATAAATTAAATTTCTCCTCCTCTAGATTCATTCTTTCCCCTGCTAACCCATGGAACAGATTGCTTGCTATCTTATGTATTTCCCAAGGAATATAATCCACAGCTCTTCAAGATAAATATGAACAAGTTCCTTCTTGTCCATCAAGGTACTATTGTGCTATAGGTTGAGCAACCTTCCATGGATGGGTTCTACATAAAAAAATAATGAATTTCACCAACCACATAGCCAATTTTTCACTGCATCTCAGTGGCATAAGATTTGACACTTTGGCTTCCTTGTATGCAGTAGCATTTTTGACACTTCTTTTGGCAGTATAATCCATGTGCATTTAAGACAGTTGGATTTAATATAGCTAGCTTGCTATTTCTCTGTTACATTCACCTACTTAGGTAAGGCAGGAGAGAAGGCAAACCCCCACTGCAGTGAAGTAGAAAGTTTAATAAGACAGGAAAGAAACACCTCTAGCCCTTGAATACTCTAATAGCAGTGGGGGAAGGAGCAAGGTGAAAAGAAAGAAAACAGAAATAAGAGGAGTAACCAGTCTACAGATAATATAACAGATGTACATTATGTAAAGTAAGGCTTGGTCCAGTATCAGATACTTTGGGTTCACCACTCCAGTGCTCACTAGAAATGAGCCCTGAAGAAGATCTCATAAATTAATAAAGCCATAATCATTTGCAGTGCATAACTTCGAAAAGTCCAGTTATCTACCACGATTCTAACTGGATTACTCTCTGTCAAATCTGGCATTAGATTCATGAAATTTGAAATTTAACTCTTGGTTTAGAGTTACATTCATTCATTCATTCATTCATTCATTCTTATTAGCATAAATAAAAAAAGTTTATTTTCCTTTACACAACTTTATTTAGATCAATTTCTATAGCTCCAGGCAAACATTCTCAAAAGCATCTCTTAGTATAGAATCACTATAGATTTTAATGTCAATATTTAAAGAAATTCTGCATCTAATACACAGACCAGCAAGAGATTATTAAAATTCTATTCCACACTGGATTCATCCACTAAAAGCCAGGCCATGGTAGGCAGGAGTTAGCTTGGCTAGGAAAGACTGTATATGTGCATATCACCAGCCCATTATTGGTTGAAATTGGCAGACATAATACTTTTAACAACATCTGTAATGTTGCTTATCACATGTCAGTTTTTCTGTGAATTGCTTTTTTTTTTTTTCTTGTGTGATGACCATGAACTTCATTCTGGTAATTTATAATTTTTTTTAAGTCCATTTTTTTTATTGTGTTAGCCATGTATGATATGATGAATTCTCAAACCAAGCTTATTTTAAATTAGCAAGGGTTATTTTATCAGAGATACTCTGAAATGTCTAGTTCTGCTCTCATTTGGAAACTTCTCTCTCTTTTTCTTCTCCCCTCCACCTTCCATACTAAAGCTTCTCTTCCTCCAGTCATTCTGAAAGTCCCCCTCTCCATGACCACAATGAATTAACTGTAAAGTGTAAGGGTATAGCAGTCTGCCTTGCCTCACTCTATCCATCATCAAATTCATAATCCATAATTTAAAGTATGCTATTATTTTTAAATGTGTACATTAGGATATTTAGCTTACATGAAAATTATATATATTTTCTGATAGCTAGAAAGTACTGATCAAGAACAACCCCTTGATAAACCTCTGCCTGCTCTTGTTGTAAAGCTAAAAGATGCAGTTCCTGAAGCATTTGAGTTAGTTTTGACATATATTTATACTGATCGAATTGACCCAACAAAGAAAAGTAAGAATTTAATATATATTTTTTCAATAATTTCAATTTTATAATTGCACAGTATTTTTTTTTTTTAATTTGAGAAAGGAAATGGAGAAGATCAAACAAAGGGAAAAATATATTGTCCTCTTAAAGTTCAATAGGCTAGAGGAAATATGCTTTTCATATCATAGATAACAAATATAATAGCAACTTTTTTCATTACCTACCTGTAACAAGACTTGTTAAGAGCATTTATACATCATACTTTCATTTTCTTGCCTTTCTAATCCGTGTTAGTAGAAACAGTGTCCTTTAGCCAAAAGACCTTAGTTTGAATCCCATCATATGAATGACATTCCAACTACAGGTGAGTTATCCAGTTTCATACAGAGTTGGAAGGGTTTATTCTCCCTAAAACTTTTTCCCCCCTGCAAAACCAGTTATCCACTGAACATGCACGTTGGGTGATATTGGAGTCTTTAAAGATATGCTTAAGCAGCCTTTTTTACATAATATAGATTTATGTAAGCCAACTTACTTGGCAGGTGATTGGAGATTAGGATGGGTTACGATGTCTATAGATTATGTCAGTACCATATTTTGGTTTTAGGATTTTAGATTTTACACATTGTTCTGAAAGCAGCCACATCTGGGCCAGAAGTTGAGCAAGGAAACCTATTGATGCTCTCAAATGGCTGCAGGTGATAATTCTTTACAAACATGGATGAGGAGACTCTTCAAGAGAGAAGTAAAGGAGGCAAAGTATGATATGTACAGTGAATATGAAGCTGGACTTCATATGCAGACCAGTGCTGCATTGCCCTCTTTTGTATCACATGAAGGATTTATTATTATTCCATGACACCTCCAAGGAATCTAAAGACTCAGCGAAGTATGGCACCTACTCTGCAACTCTTCGTCTCCACCACTGCCACTACCATCATCATCATCTACACCAATGTCATCTACTGCCCACCACCACCACTAGTATTTTTTGTCTGTAAATTCTGTGTGTTCTTAGGATGATAAACCCGAGTTTCTAGGAGAAAAAAACCCTACCATCTCCATATGAGATCGGCTAACTCACCTTCAGTTGAAAAAAATACCTATATAAAGATTTTTCTCGTCACAACGAGAATCAAACTTAGGCCTTTTCCAATTGAAGGGTGCAAGGTATCGGAATATCATCCAAAATGTGAGAACAGTATTTTGAGGTGAGACAAGTTTGGGACTTATGCGTTAGCAGATTGGGGAGAAGTGATATTTAGAGAAGATGCTTAACTTTTTGCAAGTTGAATAAGGTTTGTTTTGCCGTGAAAAGTTACAAGTAAAAATCAGCCCAAGAAGAGAAATCTTATCTTATCCAAGAAACTAAGCATTATCAAATATAAGGGAATGTGATATTTGTATGACTGAAAACAGATAAAAATTTCCAAATAATAACAGAACCTCTACTGAATAATGCATGAAAAATCCCCTCATCCTTCTTAGAAAGAGAAGAAAGTGAAAAGAGATCTGGATATGACAGTGTAAAATAGAATTCTCTGAGCATGCCAATGAATAAGTAAAAGAATGAGATTAAATTAGAAATTGTAGAACAACAGAAACCAAACTTACAGTACAATGCTTCAGCAGAACTAAAAGGAACGAGGAGGAGTTGACTATAGGACAGAATAAATTAATACCTTTTAAAGATGAAAATGGAATAAATACTGTTTAAAAGACAAAGAAAAGATCTTGAGAAGAATACAAACTTTCTATGTCAAATTATTTTATGACTCCCAAAACTTAGACCAATACGAAAGCATAAAATGTAATATTCCCAATGGAGGTGGAAGAAATATGGTCTGATATTTTAAAATAAGTTTGGTATGTAATAAAAAGCATGAATAATAGAAAGTAGCTTAGTAAAGATGAGATATAGATAGAAATTTACAAAGCACTTGATTGAGCCAGCCACAACTGTGTTAAAGAAAATCCTATTTTTATGTTATTTTTAAAAAGGAAAAGAGAGAGAATATGTAATACTTTCCAGGCAGCTTTATTTCAATAACATAAAATTTTTACCAAAAATGTAACTAATAGAAAACAAAAGATAGATTTTTGCCAGTCTCAAACACAAGCAGGAGTCGGGGACAAAAAAAAATTACAGCACTGTGATCATAAACTGTAACAGTGAATATATATCAAAAATAGTTTTTAATAATATAATATTATTTATTAATATTAATTTCTAGCATGCAGCAACAGTTTTTAATTGGTAAACCTATGACTGCTGTATGTACTTTGTATTCCCATTCCTTTGATTTGCTTGTTTCTACACTCTGATGATGTACTGTTATTTTCAGTATGAAATATGCTTACTTTCATTTCATTACAGTTAATTACTGTGGTAATCGTGTAATTTATTGTTATAATCATGCCACAGGTACCTTTAAAGATTAAACTGCAGATAAGACAAATGATTGAAATGACAAATGAATACCAAAACATAGATCTAGCCTTTATTAATTTTAAAAGTGCATTTGAATCAATCTCAATATATTTTTCTAAAAAAAACACAAAATCAGAAAAATATTGCAGTGACCAGCTTCACTGATGCGAAGTGCAATACATGTAAGCTGGTGAGTGGATTGACTATGGCAGTAAACCTCAGCAAGTTGGCAGCAGTTCTCATCCATAAGTCATCAATGTGTAGGCAACCAGATATCAATAGCACAATTAGAGAGTATTAATGTACCATCGAAGATGGGAACTGTCAGTTAGCAAATGTGTAATAATGCAATGACATAGTGTAGGATTCTCATTTGCGAATCCTACACTATGTATGTTAAGTTACACTTTAGTCACTAACCTTTACTATAAACCAGTTGTCTCATTAAACTTGTGTTTGTGCCATTATCCTGTTTCCATCATCTGCTTTTGTAACAGTGGTAACGAGGATAAGATCTTGAGGAAGTGGATAGAAGGATTGGAATGTTCACAAAACAGGTTACATGTCAGCAGAGCTAGATGCAAGAGCAGTTAGCATTATGCAACAGTGATGGACAGTTACAAGCAGTATGGCAGAAGCAGCACATACCATTGTTGGGACTATATGAGAATTCATGGTGAGGCAGGTGATCCTTGGAAATGTACAGGGAACAACTGGATTACTGTTTCATTGCTAATGGAATTAAGGACAAAATATAAGAAAGCAATCCAATGGAGGAGGAAGAAATATGGTCTGATATTTTAAAATAAGAATTTTGGTATGTAATGAAAAGCATGAATAATAGAAAGAGTGTGTGTGAAAACCATATATGTTACATTACAAGCACTTGTGAAACCCCTCCAAGTTAGTGTCTTGCTTATGAAGAAGCTTTTGTCTGACCATTTCAATACAATCCCCAGTAAAAAATGTGCAATGTTTGAAGTTTTGTTGCCGAGGGCCACAAACAAATGAGTCAGCGAAATATTTTACCAATCTTTGCAAGTTAAGTGAACACTGTGAGTTCTCCAACCTAGAAGAAAACTTATTAAATAGGCTAATTTGCAGTATGCTCAACCAGTGGCTATAAAAAAGGGTTATTATGAAACCTTCACCTGACCTTTCAAAAGGTCAGGTGAAGGTTTCATAATAACCTCCTCTGCCTATCTTCAGATGAAAGCCATATGTTGATACTGCAAAAAACAAGGAAACCTAGAAAAAGAGAAAGAAATAAGGTTAACCAGAGGAAACAGTCCATCAAGAAGAATGCAAGTCATGTCACACTATGTAGGATTCCCAGTCATCATGCTTTTTCCACATACCTTTGAAGACAGTAATGCATGATTACCAGCAAACCCTACCACTCGAAGGAAAACCCCTAAAATGAAGTTATATTCGGCTGTGGCATACTCCCTAATAGGTTCCCACATTTTCAAAAGATCATGGCCAAAAGGAAAACAATTTGAGCCATCCAATGTGATGCTACAAATGTGGTTGAGATAAAAGCTATGCAATCATGGTGAGCGTGAAGTTGAATGGAATGGAATGAGTATACTCCCACACTGTCTCTACTCAGATTAAATGGGGAAAGTCCAAACTTAATAGGAAGAAACTGGTTTCAAACACTAGGAATCAGACCTCTTGAAACTTACACTACAAGAACAACTAGTACATGAATAAATGCAACTTTTGAATAATTTCAGGGATACGGCAGGTATCTGTATAGGATTGCCAGTGTACCCAGTGTACTGGGGAAACTCCAGTTTTCAAGAAAGCACCACCCAGTTGCTTTTGTACTACAAGATAAAGTGGAAGGAACTATAAATGAATTAGTCTGAGTAAGGAATATTGGAACCTATTTTACACTCAGAATGGGCAAAACCAGTAGTCCCAGCACTTAAGCAGAATGGGAAAATAAGACTGTGGAGGAGATTACAAGTGCATGGTGAACACTGATTAAATTGGACATCTATCCAATTCCCACAATCAACAAAGTGCTATCATATTTTTGGATGACATACTGCTTACAGATGCTACACATTAACAACTTTGACAACAGACTGGAAAAGTCCTGGAACAATGCTGCACTGTACATCAATGACACCACTGTGAATTTTCTATGCAGTTGATAGAATACCTTAGATTCAGATGCAGAGTACAGCCAACCAAAGATAAAGTAAAGTGATCAAGGAATCTGGAAGCCCAAAAAGCAGGAGTGAGTTAAAAGCATTCTTAGGGTTATTAAATTTTTATGAACCGATTTCTTTCCGAGAAAGCTACTATATGTGAGTCACTATACAGACTATTAAAAAAGGACTCCAAGTAGATGTGGGACCCTGAACAACAAAAAGCATTCAGAGCAGCAAAATAACTACTCATATTTGATCAAGTATTTACCCATTGCAATACCAACTTACCATTAATTCTAACATGTGATTCCTTATGAGTTTAGAGCAGTATTGTCACACTCTAGTCCTGATGGATTGGGAGTGCCTATAGTTTTCAGTTCAAGAATGGATGACCGGAATGCATAATTCTGGTCATGTAGATGACCAGAATTATGCAAAAATTGATAGGAAGCACTTGCCATTGTGTTTGAGGTCAGGAAGTTCCATATATTGATGGAACTTCCTGACCTCGAACACAATGGCATCACTAGTGACATCATGACATGTCATAGACCCTTATGATGATCTGTCATCATCCTGCAGTGGGTGCTAATACTCAGAATGTATGATTATACCCTGGTATGCAGAACTGGGAAGAAGCATCAAAACACCAAAGCATGTAGCATGTTAATTATAGTTGAGCTGACTGTAGTCAGCTCATCTAGAATTCCTAGATCCAGCAGATGTAATACACCTTAGTAACACAATGCTAGATAGTCTACTTTTAGCCTAACACCTAGTGTAAGTCACACAACAGGACAGATTACTAGCAAGAATGCTAAGAGCCATATTACACAGGTCTCTGGAAGACTTCTCTATCAGAATTACACATATAGGATCAGAGCCAGTGGACTTTCATTACACCTGGGATATCTCCTGTGGGAAACGGGAGTGATTATTCCCCAGATATATTGACAAGAAGTTCATCATGTTATAGGAGTTGGCCGAGTGGTTAATGTACCCACTTTCCAACAAACAGGTTGTGGGTTCGAATCTTACTGTGGGCATGGATGTTTGTGATTGTCTTTTAGGTGGGAGATGAATTTCATTGTCCAGTGTGAGACCACTTCCCCATATATTGGAGGCCTGAAATGGCTTGAAATAGTTCCATGTTTGGTCTCTAGAGCAGAGTTTCCAGACTATGTAAGAATAAATAAAAAAATATATAAAATTGATAAGGGGAAGATATAGTCCTTAGCCCATTCTTGGTACAAATGTAGTTTACTAATAACCTTTCACGAGTGGGAACCACATAAAAATAAAATAAACCAAAAAAAAAAAAAACTGTGGCCCATTCATGTTGGCCTCGGCTAGATAAAGGCATCAAACAGATTATTAGAAATTGTGCAGAATGCAGAAACTCATAGCCAACCTTCCTCCATGAAACCTTTCCAGTGGAACATTACATCGAAACCATGGTCATTGCTACGTATAGATTTTGTTGGCCCGATAGAAGGGGTGCACATTCCTAATACCCATAGGTAGATCCCTACTCAAAATGACCACAGGTATGTACAGTCATGGATTACTTCATCTCCAACAGTAATCCAATTCTTAAAAGAGAGAAAGATGCACTGGAATTCCAGACTGGCATGTGATAATGACGCTGCTCTCACATACAGCAAAATGTGCGAGATTCTGCATAAAAATGGAATAAATTGTTATAACACATCATCTTCTCATCCAGCCACAAACAGATTAGCTGAGCAAATGATCAGGACCATGAAGCCACACCTGAAAAAAATTAGAACACCTACCTGGAGAATTGAGCTAGTCAACTTCCTTGTAGTATTAAGAACATCTACTTATTCTGCAACAAATAAATCTCTGGTAGAAGCACTCATGGGAAGAAGATTAAGAATCCTTCTTGACAAGTTTCATCCTTGTAGGCATAGGTTTCTGTGGTTTAGCAGTTCATAAGAAACATTCCAGTAATTGGACCACATGTTTATTAAGATAAATAACAATAAAAAACAAACCCAACAAGTTTCGTAAGTCATTTGACTTACATCTTCAGGGGGTCAAAAGTAACTAAAAGTTTAAACACAAGAAATGAGAAATTACTCAAAATAGTTCATTCTATGCAGTTGTGGCCATCTAACTGTTCATTAAATTAAATATCTGAATGCAGATTCAGTGCAATGCTAAGTTTGAACAATGCTGGATGCTGTAATGTTCACGTTGAAGAACAGAACGTGACAGCATCCAGCATTGTTCAAATTTAACATTGCACTGAATCTGCATTCAGATATTTAATTTAATGAACAGTTAGATGGCCACAACTGCATAGAATTAACTTTTTTGAGTAATTTCTCATTTCTTGTGTTTAAACTTTTAGTTACCTTTGACCCCTGAAGATGTAATTCAAACGACTTACGAAACTTGCCGGGTTTGTTTTTTATTGTTATTTATCTTAATAAATATGTGGTCCAATTACCGGAATCTATCTTATGAAGTTTCATCCTTACAGGGCCTTCACAAAGCCATTGGAGAGAGAACAGAAAATAATGGAAATGATCAATCAGGATCAACACAGTTAAAAGACAGAGTTTCCACGTGAAATTTTGGAAAAGGTGGGTCCTAGGACACATTACTGAAGTCAAAGGAGCTTGAATGTACAAAGTCAGAATGGACACCCAAGCAGTAATTAGAAAACATGTGACCAACTACCAGCAAACAGGAGTGAAGATATGGTGAGCTGGGAACCTGAAGACATTCTATAACCTGAGGAAACAGATGAGATCACAGTGGGAGATGACGTGATCATGCAAGCTATGGGGGATGATGTGGTTGGAGACAACAAAACCCTGCAGGATACAGAGATGCCAGTACTTGATGAGGAAAGTCCAAGACCTTTCCCTCTACCTGTTCGTGTATCATCATTTCTACTATGGAGATATACACATACATGAAGACAAGATATGAGGTTTGAAGACTATGAGGTCTCCACTTTTGGGAAGGATAAGGAGCTATAATGACTGCAATTTTGCACATATGTGAGACTTGGCTTGAACTGTGATATATAGACGCTAGTGAGGAGATCATTCGCTGCTGTAGTTGTCAGTGAGTCATCAGCTTGACATCTATGTCATAGTTGTCAACATGTAGGCAACCAGGTGTAAACAGCATAATAATGGAGCGTTGCCCCAGCATCGACGACAGGAACTGTCGGCCATCAATTTTATAATAATGCAATGACTATATGTGTACTGTATGCGTTTATGAGTAAAGGCTAGTGTAAAGCCATTAGACTTTAGTGTAAACTGGTTGTCTCATTAAAATTAGGTTTTTGTGCCACTACTCTGTCTCCATCATTTGCTTTCATAACAAACATATAACTGTATTTATAAAATCAGGAATAAATATAAAATATCTATTAAACTATTTATCACAGTACTAGAAGAAATATTTCATAATTTGGAATGGAAAAATAGAGGAATTTTGATAAATGTAATAAGAGCTAAATCGCTTAAAATATGCTAATGACAGTTCTTTGAGGAACTCAGTAGAACTTCAAGAAATGATCTTTGAATGGTGTGCAGAAAGCAAAAAATAAAAAGTTAAATATAAGGACAAAACAAAAATGATGTATAATAAGCAAATTTAAGGGGGGGGGGGGAAAAAACAGTAGGCCATGACATTGATGGAGCAGTTTCATGTCTTTACTGAATACAAATGATTATGGATAAAAGCTATGAAGAAGGAATTTTATGAAGAATTAATCTTGGTTGGATAACTTTGATAATTATTATTATTATTTGTCACCTCCAAGGAGTTTAAAGACTCATCGAGGGAGGGCATCTACTCTACAACTCTGCTTCCACCACTCACAATCCACCAATTGATCTCAGCTACACCAATGCCATCTACCGCCGACCGCCACCACTATTTTTTCCACCGACAATCACAAACGTCCATGCCCACGGTGGGATTCGAACCCACAACCTCTTGACTGGAGATCGGACCCGCTATCCACTCGGTTAGTGATAAACATCATGAAATTCTCAAAGGGGGACATCTCGATCTGCTTTAAGCAAGTAAATGTTGACTTTCACAAGAAAATTGAAAAGGCTGAGGCTACCCAGAAAAAAAAAAAATTGGAGAGATCACTGATTTTTTTTATTTTTATTTATTAATGTTGAGCCCTTACACAAGAGATTGTTTGATCAGCCTTCTTCTTCCTAACATGGAATTTAGTCCAAGTGGCCTGTTCCAGTCTCATGCCATCTCTTTCTTGGTCTTCCGATTCTTCTTTTTCCACTTATTTTGTATCTGTATAATATTTTTGGTAGTCTGCTGTTGTCCATTCAATTTAAACGTTCTAGCCATTTTTGTTTATACTGTCTTATGTAGTAATTAATTGGTTTTATTTTCAGGGATTTTAAGATTTCTTCATTTGTTTTGTGGTCCCACTTGGTATATCCAGCTGTTTTTCTGAGGAACTTCATTTCTGCTGTTTGAATTTTCATTTTTCATCTTTCCTTTTTTATAGTCCATGTTTCGCTTCCATATAGTAGAGTTCGTTTTGACAAGACATTATATAGTCTGATTCTAGTGTGTTTTTGTACTAGGGATGGCTTAAATATATTATTTATTATGCCATTTACTTTGACAAAGTTTGATATTTTAGTATCTATGTCTTTTTCTTCTTCGTATGATGGATCATATCCCAAGCTACAAGCTACTGAGTATCTGAAAATGTTTACTTGTTCTAGTATTTTATTATCTATCACTATTTTACTTCTTATTAGGTTTTCTCCTTTGAATGCCATTATTTGTTTTTTTTTCTTTATGTAGTGTCATATTGTTTTGAGATATCATTTAATGATTTTAATGATCTTTGTAAATCATCTTCTGATGTAGCTGATACTATTTGATCATCTACAAATAGTAGTGTATCTATCTTCATTTGCAGAGTCATTTGTATACCAAATGGGTAACACTGTTTCCAGATTGTTATAATTTATTTATATATATATATTGAAAAGCAGAGGTGAGAGGGTACATCCTTGTCATACTCCTCTTGATATATCTTTCAATTCTGAGATGTGTTCTAATTTAACTGCTATTTTATTTCCCGTATATATTTCTTGAATGGATTGTAAAAGTTGGTTTGGTATGTTTAAATCGGTTAATATTTTAAACAATTTTTGTCTACTAATTTTGTCAAAGGCTTTTTCATAATCAATAAAGGCCATGTGTGTTTCTTTTTGAAATTCTCTTCTCTTTTCTATTAATAATTTTAAAGTAAAAATTGGATCTATGCAGGATCGGCCTTTTCGCAAAACCATTTTGTTCTTCTAGTAGTTTGTCCTCTACAATGCTGCTTAGTTTCTCTTTTAATATTCCTGCATATATTTTATATCCTGTAATTCCCCTATAGTTATTGCAATCGTCTTTTTTTTTTCCCTTTTATAGATTGGGATAACCAGTGCTTTTTTCCAAGAGTTAGGAGTTTTACCGGACCTCCAAACCATATTAAAAAATTTCAGAAGTCTTTCATTAAATTTTTCACCTGCATTTTTGTATAGTTCTATATTTATATTGTCTTCTCCTGGTGTTTTCCTATTTTTCATCTTTATTATATTTTTCAATTCTAACATTGTGATATTTTATATTAGGTCATTCTTTGTCTTACAAAATTTTATTTCATTGTTCTCATCTGTCCAGAGATTTTGGAAATAGGTCACCCATTTTTCTAAATGTATTGTTTGTAATTTTATCTTTTCTTTTATTTCTTTATTCGTGTATTTTATTACTTTATAGGTTTTGGGTTATGACTTAAATAAAACCTTTTTTCCTTACTTCTCGTTTTGCAATTGCACTATTTCTTTTATACTCTATTTCTGCTTCTATTGTTTTGGAATTTAGCCATTTCTGGTAACTGTCCTTTTTTGTTTTTATTATATTTTCTATTTCTTTCTTCCAGTCTCATAGTCCTCTTTTTCTAATCCATTTGTGCTTTATTCCTAAGGTTTTTGTTGCTGCTTTTGTAATAATTTGTTTCAAATTTTCCAATTCACCGTCTATGTCACTTGATTCATGTGTGCTTTCTGTTTTTAAGTTTGTGCATTTTTGATATTGTTGTTTAACTTGAGGATCCAGTAATGAAGAAATTTTCTAGCTTGGCTGGTAAGAATTTTCAATTTTATGTGTTTTTAGCCACTTTGGTTTAAATCGAATTTTTGCTGATACCATATAATGATCAGAGTTTAATTCAAAGCCTCGATATGCTCTTACATCTACAATTAACTCTGCTAATTTAAAATTTGTGATAATGTAGTCAATTACTGATTTGTATCCTCTGGCTGACCAAGTATATTTATGTATTTCCTTGTGTTTAAACATTGAATTCATTATTCTCATATTATTATAAATGACAAAATCGCTCAATCTGCAACCATTTTGATTACATGTATCTTCACCAAATTTACCTATGTTTGTTTTGTATTTTTTGTTTCCTATTCTGGCATTTAAATCTCCTGCTAGTAGTAAATAGTCAGTTTTGTTTGTTTTATCTATGGCATTCTGTAATTCTTTATAAAATATATTACTGTCTTCTTCTTTTCCCTCTTCTGGTGCATATGTACCAATTATTGTTATGTGGCCTCTTAATGTCTTGAGTCTAATTTCTATTAGTCTTTCATTCAAATAGTTGTAATATACAGTATTGTTCTTTAGGGATTTATGTACCATGATCATTATACCTGCTTTTGCTCTTTCTTCTTTTTTTACCCCACTGTAGATTTGTATATTTGTACTTTTCATTTTCTATATAGTTGTTTGTTTCTTTTGTACCTTTTTTTTTTTTTTTTTTTGTTTCTGTTACTGTGCATATCTTTATGTTAGCTTGGTTTAGTTGTTTATCAAGATCTTCTTCTTCTTTGTGTGCAATGCTTCTCACATTCCATGTTGCAATCTTCATTATGTGTTCCCTTTTCCAATTTCGTTTACTGTTTTTTCCTGAATTGTGGTCTTTTCCCTGATAGTCCGTCCGGCTTTTCTTTGCATGAGACTTGAAAGTATTTTGAATTTCCCCAGGGCAGGTTACTAACCTGTTGCTGGATAAGTCCAGTAGTAGGGCTGCTACCTAATGCCTCTGGACAGGCAGATCTAACAGCATTTACTCTGTTAGGGTTATATCACCCATACTCAGTCGCCAGTGCCTCGTTTGTACTTTTAGAACAGGATAGACCACGGGAAGGTGAGTTGACATTTGAGTGGGAGAGGCTATGTATTGCACTTCACCACCCCTTCCACCCCGTTGATCACCCTATAGTACATTAGTACCATATATGGGTAATGGGTTGGGAAAAGAGGAACTTGTTTACATTTGATTTAAAAGACTGTGTATTGTCTTCCTTGGGAAACACATTGGGGGGGGGGGGGGAAACTATGCCACAATACAGCAGTAGCAAGGATGAAGGAGGAAGTAAAGAAACTTGTTCTGTAGGTTTCAAGGTGCATTGTGAAGGGATGTTGAGCAGCAGCTGCACTTGTTCCATTGGGATTAGTACTAAGTGGGGGAATTATTGATGCTATTTCAGATGAACATTTGCCGTGCAAATATTTATAGAATACACATATTGAAGAAATCAGACATCTGTGCAAAAGTGGGAGGAGTGAGTTGGTGAGTGAGTAAATGTCACAATCACAGATTGTGACATTTACTTTTTTCAGTCTTGTATGATGTTTTCCATTGCACTGCACTCATTTGCTTTATTTTTCAGGGTCATACTGAAGTTTCATGAAGGCTATTTTTAACAATCATGAGTAATGATTGTTAAAAATAGCCAGTTATGAAGAAAGATCAGAACAAACATCAAGTTGCTGCTGCTCTTTTGATCTTCACTCAAAATTGATGATTCAGCTTTGTAGAAATTTTTTTCTTTTGCAAATCATCTGTTAAAGCCTTCTTCTCTGTTTCTCTGTCTAAATTTAATTCTCTTGCTATTAACTGTACATTTCATTGTCTGTCAGACCAAGTCAATTGCTGCATTCTTTTCACATTTTAACATGTTTGATGAGCCTGTGATTGCTCAGTTCTTTCATTTTCTTTTACATCTCCTTATTCCTCTTGAAATCTCTTATGCCAATCAAATGCTCAAGACAATAACACAAACATATCTAAACATTCACAATCATGTGGTTTTCCTGATTTGTCATATACACAATAGTATGAAGCCATTCTAGGAATTTAAGTGTTGCACTTCATGTAAAGAGAATTTAAGATGTACCAGCTATTTGAAATGGTATATTGTTCATAAGATAGTGTTTTATTTTTATCTCTGTCTAAATTTAATTCTCTTGCTATTAACTGTACATTTCATTGTCTGTCAGACCAAGCCAATTGCTGCATTCTTTCCACATTTTTACATGTTTGATGAGCCAGTGATTACTCTGTTCTTTCATTTTCTTTTACATCTCCTTGTTCCTCTTGAATCTCTTATGCCAATCAAATGCTCAAGACAATAACACGAACATACCTAAACATCCACAATCATGTGGTTTTCCTGACTTGTCATATACGCAATAGTATGAAGCCATTCTGGGAATTTAAGTGTTGCACTTCATGTAAAGAGAATTTAAGATGTACCAGCTATTTGAAATGGTATATTGTTCATAAGATAGTGTTTTATTTGTGGAAGGGGTGTTTTCTTTTCATCTCTTGACATAGCTTATATGTTGTAGCTGATTTGTCTGGTTGTGGAAGCAAAACCAGTTTACAAAACAAAAAAACTGCTAACTTTGCATGACTAGCTGGTTCACCCTCCAGGCAAAGTATATTGTCATTATCATCTGTACCATGGTACCCCTCTGTTATGAAAATTTTTCATTAATTTCAAAATCACTCAGCCATATAAGATTATTGTAGAAATCTTACGTGGTGAGGTAGTTTCATCATGTCATTTTTATAGGCCCCTTTGCAGATAATAGTGAACTATCATCATCATCAAATTCCTGCCTTATACCCTCAAGGGTGTACAGGATATGATAGTACTACATGAAAAATTTACATCATTACTAACTTCCTATCTACAATTTTCCTCCATATCAGTCTGTTACTTGTCAAGACTCCAACATTACCATATCTTATATTTCTATCGTCTAAGGCACTTTGTACCGTATCAATCCACCTATATCTTGGTCTTCCTCTGGGTCGTTTTCCTGCCTACTAGGCAGAGAACACTTGTTTTGCTAATCTTTCCTCGCGCATTCTGTTTAAGTGACCATACCACCTGAGATTAGCACTGCTAACGCATTCCTGGATGCTGACAATGTCAAGTTCTTTCCTGATATCCTCGTTTTTAATATGATATTGCCATTGATGCCATCTGTTTACGCCTTTAATCTTTCTCAGGGCTCTCATATCTGCAGTCACTAGTCTTTGGTCAAGTGTTTTACTTCTGACCCCAGCTCTCAGATCCATAAGTTAAAACTGGTTTAAACACTGTCTTGTATACAGCTAATTTAGTGTTCCGACTAATTTCTCTCTTATTCCATATGGATTTATTCAATTGACTTCTTACCATACTAGCTTTGTTGATTCTGTTGTCTATTTCCATGTTTAATTTACCATCTTCACTAAAAATTGTGCCTAAGTAGCTGAAATGTTTTACTTGTTCCACAGGTTCTCTATTCACAACACAGTTGACATTTTCAATGATTCTGCCTATTTTCATTGTCTTTGTCTTTTTAATGCTGACCTTCATACCATATCTATTACAACAGTTATTCAATTTAGTCAGAGAATCAGACTTGTAGTGGATATATTTAGAAGTATAACATCATCCGCATAAAGCAAAGAGCTGACATTAACATCTCCAATTTTGATATCATGTTTAATACAACTTTCCTTCATAATGTGATCCATACAGATAATGAATAACAGAGGAGATAATGTACATCCTTCTCTCGCACCAGATTTAACATTAAACCATCTTCCTGTACTTCCTTCAATTCTAACTGCTGACTTACAACTCAAATAAAGACTAAGTATTGCTTGATATAATGCTCCATTGACACCATATAATTGTAGCGTATTGAATAGCTTATTTCTTGGCACCTTGTCATATGCCTCTTCCAAATCGACAAAACTTAAATACAGATCTTTGTTATATTCCCATGCTTTCTCCACTATTTGTCGTAAAGTGAAGATCTGATCATGACAGCCTTTATTTGACCTGAATTCAGCTTGTTCTTCACCAAGCTTTTCTTCTACAATTCTTCTCAACCGTTTTTCAAGTATACTTGCATATATCTTACCAGGAACACTCAGTAGGGATATACCTCTGTAATTCTCACATTCAGTTTTATTTTCCTTTTTATATATGGGTACTATGAGAACTCTACTCCAATCATCGGGAATTCGTCCCTCTGTCCAGGCATTCTGAACTATGCAGTGCAGCCACTGTAAGACTTTTATACCACCATACTTCAGCATTTCTGGTCGAATGTCATCTACTCCTGCTGCCTTTCTACTTTTCAAGCCTTTGATGGCATTTTCTACTTCAAGTATGGATATGTATTCCTGACTGCATGCCTGATCGGTGTTTTTTATCACTGTGCTGTCATCACTGCTTGTTTCATTTAGCAAATTTTCAAAATAATTACTCAATACTTCAAGGATATCTTTTTCTCTCATTTTCATGTCACCTTTATCATCTCTAACTCCTTTTACAGCGCTCTTTTCTCCATTCCTAAGCTTCTTCAACAACCTCCAGAATATTTTGCCACCTTCTTGATATTTATTTTCTATGTTCTTGCCAAAGTCCTCCCATGATTTGTTTAGCTAGTTTTACACACTGTTTAGCTTTCTTGAATTTGTCTCTGTATTATCTAAGAGCACAAGCTGACTTATTTGCCAGGAACTTTTGATATGCGTTCTTCTTTTCCTTCACTTCCTCTTTAACTTCCTGTGTCCACCATGGAGTTCTAATTTTTCTATCCTTGCAGACAACTTCACCACATGCCTCTCTGGCAGAATCAATCAAGGTTTTCTTCAAAGCTTGCCACAGAATCTCCAAGGTTTGGTTCCTGTTCTCAAACTCTTTCATTTTTAATTCAATAATCTTTGTATATTTTATAATAAATTTAGTTTAATCCTTTTTGTATATTTTAGTTTACAGTTCACATCTGAGAGCTGCTCAACTTTTATTCGCTTTAAAACTTTCTTACATTTCATTCTTTTCAATATGAAATTCAATTTTATCCTGCTCAAGACTAAATAGTGATCACTTCCAGTTTCAAATCCTCTGTACATTCTGGTGTCCTGCACCAGGGAGAAAACATCACTATCAATGATAACATAGTCAGTGACACTTTTCTTAAATAGTGAACTAAGGAAAAAATAATGCTTGATAGAAAAATATTTTTTGTTTGCATATAAGAAATATGCCAACATAGTAAGATAAGAAATTGCTTTCTTCTTTCCTTCTTCCTGTCTATTTATTGCAGAGGGTTATGGAGCTTATTAGTGCACCATTGCATTATGGACGTAGGATTTGACCACCTTATCCTGTCAGAAGTAGGTTTTGAAAGCCACTTAACTTATCTTTGACAAGCAACTAGGTCAATACAAGAAAGGAGGGTTATTACTAAATTAATATTATTCATTCATTATTAATATTAACATAATATTAAAGACTTTTTCAGACGACCATTATAGTTAGGCTTCTTGTGTTTAATTTTTCTTTCAATTTTGTAATGATCATTGTCTGAGATATTCACTGAAAGCAGATTTTCTCATTTACTACACAAGCTGCACTGTATTTGATAGATTGTTTAGAATGCTGTAGTTGGTGGATTGAGTAGTGAAGACAGAGTTGTAGAGTTAGGTGTCCTCTCTCGATGAATCTTTGGACTCCCTGGTGGTATCACGTAATAATAATCCAGATTTTATGTGGCTAATGCATATAATTTTGGTAGATGCTTTTACTTGGCACATAATCTATGTGAGGTCTTAAGCAGTGTAGTTTTTAGATTTCAACTGCTGTGGTCTCTTGCAACACACATGTAGACCTAATTAATCAAGATAAGGAGATCACATAAGAGATTTATTATGTTTATGGCCCCAGAGAACTTGATCAGATGGATTACTGTCTTTGATATGTAGTTAGATTACATCATCTTATCAGAGATGTAGATAAAAAAAAAAATAATACTAAATAGAAGAGAGAAAAAGTTAAGCTTAGTTTCCACACCACCAGAGAAAAGCAATGGTATTTATAATAAAATAGTTTTTCAAAATATGGCAAAATCAAGCCAGAATTAACAATTCAAAAACAAAGTGGGAAATTATTATTGTTGTTGCCATTATTATCGTCATCAGATATACATCTCCATAAAGTCCAAAGACTCATCAGGGAATGCCAAAACTAACTTTATAAATTATCTGTCATCTCTCTATCTCTCTTTAAACTCAATCACTGATAAAGCACTCAGAATAGACTTTGGCAATTCATTCCACTCATTCACCACTTTCTAGGCAAAAAAGATAGATCCAGAAGCCCCTATTAATCCCATTCTTTCTTGATTTCCAGGGATTATTCCTTTTACTCACCCTTTAGTCATGTGCTATCCTGGAAAAGATGAAATCTTATTGAAGTTTCTTGTAAGTCAACATGTGTCCTTAGGAAATATAACAGAAAATTATGAGCAGACTTTGGTAAGAATAAATGGCAGAATTGAAAAGTTGAAAAATGTTCTGGCAACTATAGAAAAATTTAAGGAAGGAAAGAAGTAGTACTGAAAAAGGAATTAAAGATGATAATGGCAGTATAAAAACTGGAAAAGATATTTGGATGTCTGGAATGCATATGGCATACTTGAGAAGAGAATAAGAAAAGCTGTGGAAGAGAAACCTGGGAAAACAAGCTTGTTTGGGAAAAATAGAGATTTTTCAGGATCAGATTTTTACTTTAAGTCGAGAGATCATGGGAACATAAAAAGGGTTTGAATTTAAGTTTCATAGATCTGGAAAAGAAATATGACAAGGTGCCAAGAGAAAAGCTTTTCAAAATACTGAAGTTATATGGTATAAATAGGACATTATATAGAACAGTGTATAGCCTATACATAATTTGTATGTGAGCAGTTAAAATTGCAGTTCAGGAAGATCGTTTAATGTAAAATCATGTGTAAGACATATGATTTTACACTACTATCTCCTATTTGTCCTATTATTTGTCATCTCTGTGGATCGAATTTGAAGAAAAGTTAATTAGTAATGTAAATGTTATTATGAATTGAGAGGAATACAACTAAAAATGCAGGATATTCTGGATAACAATTGTATACTTCTTATGTTGCTTTCTGAATTGCAGATCCTACCATTGCAAAAGAAAAAAGTTCATAAATTATTGGGGGGAAAAAATTATTTATTGATGCAAAGAAATTATTAACAAACTCCAACTCGTTAATTTTTAAAATACACCATATTTCTGGAATCCCAAAAATTTCAAATTTCAAAAAATCCAATATTTCTCTATGTTCTACATTTGATAGATGAGAACTTCCACTTATTGATTTGTGAAACAGTTAGCAACGTGACTTACATTATCCTCCCCCCCCACACACACACAGAGTTATTTCTCTACTTTTATTTAAAAAAAAAAATTCTAATAATTTCAAATCTTTAGTAAAATAAATCACATCCTTAAAAATTTAGACATCATGGTTAGCTTTGATATCACATCATTATTTACTAATGTACCACTAACAGTAACACTCTTGATTGATAAGTTTTGAAATATCTATAAGAAAAAACACATAGGCAATGTGGTGTGTGTATGTGTATATATATATATATATATATATATATATATATTAAAAATTAATTATACTGACTAGGAACACTGAGAAAGGTATGATAAAAACTTTAATAAAACACGACTAGTTTTGTCGGAATGCCGACTTCTTCAGGTGTGTAAATAATTACAAAATACTGGAAAAAATAAGTTAAAAAATGTGGACTTCTCGTATAAAACAAATTGGGAATAGCAACAGTCAAATTTGAATTGGTGTCCGTGTGGCAGGTCTAGCATGAGGCATAAGTGAGTGGCCACTGACTCGAGAGTGCCAGAACTGAATTGCTGTGCTGTGAGAGTCAGGTAAGCTGTAGCTTAAATTATTGCTCATGTGTGATGGGTCCAGAACTATTTCGTTTGATTCTAAGATACATCTCTCTAGTTCATCACTGCATTTATGGATAGTGGTCGTAAGATTCCAGTCTATCTGGTGTTGGCGCTCTTCTAGATTGGAGTTAGTAGAGAAAAGAACATGACTGGAGAGGGTGCTTGCACAGGTTCTCTTGTAAGAGATGTCATGTTGATGCTCTTCAAGATGTAGTGAGGCAGACTTATATATATATATATATATACATACATACCATATATCAGGGGTGTTCAACCTGTCGATCGCGGAGCGATTTTTGGTCTATCTCTTGTGTATTCCTCCTTACTTACAAATTTAATTAAAACTGAAAACATAATATTTTATTTATCATTATTTTGTATTATTTTTAATTTGCTTTAAGTGTATTGCTATTGTTTATTTATTTTTCGTTAAAATTATCAAATCAGTAATTTTCTTATAATTCCGAGTAAATGAGTTAATTTGGATCAGTGGAAGTCAAACAGCGAGCCGAGTGAATACAATTATAAGCAAAGTGTAAAAACTCGATTGTAGCTTAAATATTAAATATTCCAAAACACATTACATCGATTTTTTACTTAGGTTAAGTCACATGTGTATATTGAAAAAAAATAAACTTTGTTTGTCTCGGTATAGTTTGTATTAGATGTTTTTGTAAATAACTCTTTTGAAGCTAACTGTATATACTGCTTTAATAAGAATATGTTAGAGTGTTAAAAACAAAGGCAATGTTTTTGTCGCCGAAACTGTACATGGCGGCATTAGAAAGATTGTTATTGAAACTTGTATGAATGAGAAAGGCTTGCAGGCTCTAAGTGTAAACATCTCCGAAGTCAGTCTAAAGAGTTCGAACAACTTTCCGATGGCCGGCAACTTACAATCAAAAGAAAGCGGAGGAGAACAAAAGGCGTGCCAAACTTGAAACTTAAGATGAAAGATCTCATACCGATTCTTTGGGGGTTGCCAAACTTCATGCGAGGTCTCAGAGGAGGCCTAATTAAAAGGGACTGAAGCAAGCAGAAGAAGTCCCGGTTCCAGAATTGCTGTCAGAGAGGAGACCACCCAGTCTAGAGTCGCCATCAGAGAGACTGCCTGGATCCACGTTGCTTGAGAGAGGAGTTTCCCATTTCCAGAAAGGAACTTCTCGGTTTGAGACGTCGCTAGAGAAAGACTACTTCTAGGCCATAGACAAGGTTTCAAATTGCTGAAAGGAAGAGTTCCAATTGCCGGAGAAAAGTTTCCAGGCCAGGTTAATGTCAGACATTCATCAGTGTGTTGAGTTTTCATTACAATTTGATGAATCAAACGACTTCACTGATATTACTCAGTTAATGGTATTTATCCGCATGATATTTCAAGATTATTCAAGTAAAGAAGAACTTTTGAAATGTGTAACATTATTGGGATGGGATAGGGGAGAAGACATTTTTTCGGCATTTGATGAATTTGTGAAACAACACAAACTTACGCTTTTTAAACTTGTGTCTATTACTACTGATGGTGCTCCTGCAATGATAGGTAATAAATCAGGCTTCATTTCATCATGATGACAAATATCCAGATTTTTTAATGTACCACTGTGTTATTCACCAACAAGTACTGTGTAGTAAAAGATTAAACACAAAAGTTGTTTTGGATATTACATTTAAAATTGTAAATTCTGTTCAAGGAAAAGCCCTGCAACTGCGTTATTTAAATTACAGGCAGATGATGATTAGGGAACTTCTGTTGTACAATAATGTTCACTGGCTCAGCAGAAGTCAATTTTCAGAAAGATTTCTTGTATTAATTAACGATATAAAAATTTTCTTGATGAAAAAGGAGATATTTATCCACAATTGAGTGATAAGAGATGATTGTTACACTTATCATTTTTAATAGATTTCTGTACGAAATTAAGCAATTTAAATTTAGAGTTACAAGGTAGAGATAAAATTTAATTGACATGTTAAGTTCAATAAAAACTTTCCAACAATATTTACTTTTATTAAAGAAAAATATGAATGACAACGAATTTAGACATCTCCCATGCTTATTAAAATTTTTTGAACAAAATCAAGAAATGCTTCCCTATGATTTCAAAGAATTTATTCGTGAAATAGAATTAGTTGAGGAAGAAATAAATCCAAGACTTTAAGATTTTAATAAAACTGAAATGATTGTATCTTTTATCAATAATCATTTCAAGAAAACTTGAACATCACAGAAATTTCAAATAAAATTAGTAAGCTGTTTGATATAAACCAAGCTGAAGTAGAACTTGAGATAATAAACATTCAGAATAGTTTACATTTGAAATCAATAAACAATGAAGTCATTTGGAAATAAGCACATGAAAAATTCACAATATTAACTGATATTGCGAAAACAATTCTATCATGTTTCGGATCAACATACTTGTCAGAATCCACTTTTTTCAAATATGACCGTCATAAAAAATTAATTACGAAACCAAATTACAATTGATCATTTGGATGATTGTCTGCGATTGGCCACTTCTTCATATCAACTTGACTATGAAAATATTGCGAGGTCCAAACAATGCCAAATTTGACATTAACTTTTTTTTTTTTTTAATCAACCAGCATTTCCTGTAACTTGTGAGTTTGTAATCAATCTGTTGTTTTTTTCTAACTTTGGTTTTCCAAAATAGAGAAATAAATATTTTATTCCAATATATTTTTTTTTGTTGTATTAAAATAATTAAAAGTGATAAATAAATTTCTAAATACACAAATAAAGTTTTTAGTTGTGTATTTTTTTTTTTAGTTGTTTATTTGTGCGTAATCAGATATCAGGTTGGGGGAACGTGATCTATATAAGAGAGTAGATCGCCAAATAAATTTTTATAGAAGAGTAGCTCGCGTAGTAAAAAAGGTTGAACACCACTGCCATATATAAAAGTGATTTTGCGAATGCCTCTTCTCTGAATGAAATGAAATTTATCAGCCATCTGTATTGAAGTCCTACCTAGGAGACAGTCTTCATTTGGATACTTATCGAATCTTTTGAAGTAATTCATTTACAAATAACCTTAAACAAAACTTAGAGCATTATAGTTCATGATATTTGGATCCCTAATATGTTTATATAGTTTACAAAGCCTTTAATATCCCAATAACCATCTGCAGGCATTAACCAACAATGTACACCCCATGCATGATATATATATGAAATGACATGTGAATAGCTATTTTATTAGCAATAGCATACATAAAAAAAAAAAAAAAGAACTGTTAGAAATATTTTGAATATCATTGTATGTTCCCTATTGTTTTTATTTCAAATGATGCCATCAACCAGGTTGATAGTAAAATGCATCAATCTTATGTTAAATTCACTTATAGGTAAATATATGAGTTTATTCTATATCATTTATTTGTATGACGTACGACTCGTATTAATCCTTATGGTTTTTACTTCAATAGGAAAGATTGATCGGGGGGGGGGGGACCTAGTGAAATGTGGATGGTAGAAAGTATCAATAAATAGCCAAATTGTTAACTTAATTCTTCACTTTAGTATGGATACATTTCTGGAAGACTAATCAGCTTTAATATACAAGTTTTATTCTACCTTCCCAGCATCCATCTTGAATGCCATGGAAAAGGGTTTGGGGAGAAACTGAACAAAAGAATAGATGTAGATGAGTTACAGGTATTCAAGTTATTGCAAGATCTTCATTCAAATGCTCATTCATACAAATATTCAGTTGTTGTTCTGCTGGCCAAACCAAACTATGAGGCTATTTATATGTCTGTAAATTGCATATATTCTTCTAGCTGGTTTGTTTGTTTTGCAGGATGTAAATCTTTTTCCAAGAAGTTTTCCAAGAAGAAAAACCTGCTACCTGAGAACTGGTTAATTTGCCTCCATTTGACAAGCCATTATAAAAATTCTTTACATCAAGATGAAATTTGAACTTGTGCCTTTCTATTTGACATAGTATTCAGACTGGATGGGACGGCTTGAATGATGAAGGAATCTTCAGAAGTTATCAGTCCACCTGTCCTAGTTGTTCAAGTTTAAATTCAGCACAAGCATGATTCCTAAGGATAGTCCAAGCTATCCTTACCCTTATGTAAGGATAGCTTGGACTGATGCAGCAAATTATAAACCAGTTAGTATTTCTGGTGTGGTCATTAACACATTCTCATTGGGTCAGAAGAAACCTCTCAGACCAACCTGTGACCTTGATGTGACACTAGAGGTTTTCTCTCAGCCTTCCTGTTTCCATATTGGCAGGACTCACCACATATTGAGATAGATTTTTTGATTATAACAGATCTGTATGGAGAAGAAGGAATGTGTTCTACTGGAAAACAACAATTAAGCAGACTCTTAAATTTCATTGGTATATTTAAATTACTAAAAGCTGTAAATATATGAACCAGCAAAATTATTGGCAAATATACAAGACAGAGAGAGAGAGAAAGCACTAGTTAGAATAGAAATACTTTCATTACAGGTAAATGAATCACTAATAACTTGCAGTTGTGATATTATGTGTTTGTGTGTCCAGTAAACTGCTTGGGGTAGAACAAATTTCTTATAATCTATAGATATGCATGTACACATTTATAATGAGCATAATTTAAAAAAAAAAACAAAAAAACTTATGAATAGAGTGGGGAAAATATATGTTTGCAAAATATAAATCACTAAGCAATAATAAACTGCTGCTATATTATTATTATTATTTTCCTGACCTTGGAGTCACAAGACTCATCGTGGGAGGTCAACACAAAGTCCATCATACCACTCCTGGCATTCTTCCATGTCTGCACACTCACCACCCTCTCAGGCAGTGTATTCCTACCACTCTCCATGAAACAACTTATTTCTTACCCTTTTACTTACCACCCTCTTTTTGCATCTTCCAGGGATGGTCCCTTGTCTTGTCCTACCATATGAAAAATTTCCTTGATGTTAATATGATAATAGCCCTTCAAGAGCTTAAATGTATCTCCATGGAGTCCAGATTCTCTGACTATATGTCACATATTGAACAATTTAATTTTTGTCAATTTTATAAAACCCCTTTAATATCTTATAAGTTTCTATCATGTTCCCTCTTTTTCGCCTGTCATCTAAACTCTGTAACCCACACATTTTAAACCTATCCTCATAGGGAGCATTCTGCAGGCCTGTCACCAACTTGGTAACTTATCTCTATCACTTCCTGATCCTCCACCCAAGAAACTCAGATGAATCTGTGCAGAGTAGTCAAGATTCGGCTAAACCATAGCCTTATAAAGAGGGAAAAAAGCATCCCTATCTGTACTTGTTAGTGTGTTTTTCAACATACAAGTAATCCTTTGAGCTATTTTACCAACTTTTGCAATGTGCCTTCTGAACCCCAACTCTCTGTCCACAATTATCCCTGCAAGTCCCTAACCTCATCAAATTGTGACAATCCAGCACCGTTGTTGTGATACACAGTATGTAACCTTTTCAACCCGAAGTACATAACCTTACCTTTTGCATCATTTATTTAAATCACCCTGCAGGATATCTGTATAGATACCTTCATCAACTAATGCCCTCTGCAGTTTTTCATCATCAGCAAACAACAACATTCCTCCTTAAATGTTTCCCTGTATCATTGATATACAAATTAAAACATAGTGTCCAAGTGCAGAACTTCTGCCCCACCATATACTACTCTCTCTGGTGTGTTAGCCATCCCCACCCCATCTATCCTACTATCTTCATATCCATTCCCATTTGCTTCAACTTTTGTAATAGTTTTCCATGTGATATTCTGCTAAATGCATTTGCAAAGACCAGCATTATCACGGTATAGTCATTTCCTTTATCCAGTTCCAATTTATTTACTATTATGAAATGTAAATAAATTACTAAGACTAGACCTACCTTTTACAAAGACATGCTGCCTACTATGGTATATATCGTATCCCTATCCACCCACTTAGATTTTACCCTTAACCAACTTTTCCAATACGTTTAACAACCACTCCTGTTATATCAATTGGTCTGTAATTTGTTGTTTCTGACTTGTAGCCATCTTTATGTAATTGAACTATCTTATCCTCTTTCCACTCCCTTGGAACCTTCCCAGAGCTGAGACTTAAATTAAACAACTTCATCAGTGGCAATACCAATTCTCTTGTACATTCGCA
The DNA here is from genome assembly GCF_054136105.1 of Typopeltis vanoorti. Taxonomy (NCBI): domain Eukaryota; kingdom Metazoa; phylum Arthropoda; class Arachnida; order Uropygi; family Thelyphonidae; genus Typopeltis; species Typopeltis vanoorti. Next base: position 26,548,725 of record NC_143552.1, read on the forward strand.
TAGTACATGGGCTGACATGCCATTCCATCCCTGCTGTGTTTGCATTGATGTTTTTCAGTATGCTGAACACCTCTGGTTTATCTACTTCAATTTTGACATGTGTCTCTGTCACATAAGCAACTGCAAAATGATCATTTAACTCAACTATTTCTTTTGCATCTGTTTGCCTTTGTTTCCACTATTTCTTTCCTACCACCAGCATTGATTAAAGTCTTCCATAGTCATTTTTCTTCTTACTTGCCACATAATGAAAGAAACTCTTTTGGATATCTTGCTTAGCTAATTTTCTCTCATAATCTGATTTTGGGTTTTTTTTACCATACTTAGTCACTCTTCTTGCTTGACTTTATTCTGCTTATTGATCACATTTTTCTTTATATTTCCTCCACAGTGTTTTTTTTTTCTCTTGCTTTATATCTCTACTCATCCCTCTATTCCCCCACTTTGTTTATCCTCCTGACATTGAGTATGCAGTTTGATGATACTCCTTCTCTCAAACAATCCTTGACCACTTCCTATATACTACCAACATTTTTGCTTGTATCTTTTCAAGCCATGGCACTGTTCCATGATGCCTCCTAAGTTTGTTATAATTGCCAGCTTTATAGTTCATAGAACATTTGCAGCACAGTAAATAATTATAGGAATATCTTTTCCTATGCCTTCAATTCTAGTTATTTTTCTTGGAACAACAAAATTTACAAACAGAAAGGGAACCACTGTGGGTTCATCCTCTTGTCAATTTTTAATGGAAAATTTTAAAAAACAATTAATAGACTCAGCCCCCCCCCCTTATCAAACCTGCTATCTGGCTAAGATACATAGATGATGTGTTCTCTATTTGGCCTTGTGACGCAGACACATTAGACTCCTTCCTCAGTCACCTACATCCAAGAATCCAGTTATGATGGAAAAGGAAAAAATGACAGTAGTTTACTCTCCTAGACACCTTAGTAACACTCCTTCCTAATGGTAACCTTTCCTTCACTGTATATAGAAAACCTACTCACACAAGCAGATACATTCACAAACTTTCCCACCACCACTCCTCTCAACAGTATGGCGTTATTAAAGCTCTAACCAATAGAGCCTATAATCTGTGTTCCAATGGGAACTCTCTTTCAACCGAATTCAACTGCATACACACCTTCCTTTCCATTGGCTACAGTGATTACAGAATTAAAAAAATAATCAATATCCATAGCACATCAGAAAAAATAGCCAGGTCATTAAAAAAGTACAACCTCTACACATCTGTTTTTCCAAAGATCAGCGTTCCCCCCCCCCCCCTCTATCTATCTCTCTCTCTCTCTCAGTGCCTGGAGTTGATAAAGTACCCTGTTCCTGCAAGTTGGCTAACTTCAGACAGACTGGAGGATCAGCAGCTATCTGTTTAGAAAAACACAAATCATGTATCTGCAATCATAATTATGGTCAATCTGACCTTGCAGACCATGTATTGGATACAACTCACAAGATCTCCTGGAAGAAAACCACCATATTCCCATCCCATTCATGTGCTGTCTCCGAGGTTGACTACCATGATGTGACTCATGGTTATCTATGGGTGTAACGACATGTGGTGAAGATCCTATCTCTTTCACATATTGTCGTAAGTATTCATGCTGTACATTCATGTTCAGCGGGATGGTTTGCCTGTTCTGAGGGATGAGAAACCTGAGATTCCAGGTGAAAAACCCACTACCTCTGTATGAGACCAGTTTACTCACCTTTAGTCTAGTCGAAAAAGACCAATGAAGGTTCCTCACATCATGGACAGGAATCGAACCTACGTCTTTCTGATCAAAGGGCTTTGCCTATACCGCCTGAGCTACGGAGGCTCTGGATGCTCCACCATAGTAAATTTAAAAAGGAAGGACTATTTCTAGAATCTGCAGCAGTACTGAGAAATCAACCAAATTTAAATAAATATGGATGCATAAAACTTCCCAGAAATTTGGGATAGAATAATTGTCAGCGTCCTATTTTACATCCTAAACCATCTACAAACACCCATAGAATGGCGCACCACCTAGATAGGACTTTAGAGTCACCCAGGTGTTTCATTTTGTATTGTGTTGTCTTTGTGTGTGTTACAAGAGTTATTTGTAATCCCTGAAGATGTCTCAGTGACTGAGATGAATATTGGAAGCAGTAGGATTAGTGTTTAATCCTTTCCTAGTGCTGTAAATATTCCATTAAACCTCCAACATGAGATCCAACAGAAACGTTGCCACTACTCATCAAATCTACCTTCAGGCATGCAATGCTGGAGTGTTGTTTCCTTTCTTTTAAGCTTACATGGTGATCCAAATGCATTTTTGAAAATTATGGAGACAACTACTGTGTTTGAATAAAAATTTTAGTTTAATATAACTAAAATCTACATTCGGCGTTTCAACCTTTATGTCAAGGTCATCTTCTGGAGCATACAACTATACACAGAAAACAAGCTACACTACAATCAAACTGGTTTGTTAAAGATACTGACCAACTGCTACAACAATTGTTGGCTTGACCTCTGGTGAAAAAAAAAAATTATACATCAATGTTAGAGTCCTATTATTAGTGTTATCTGTTGGTTGTAGAAATACATTGGGCGCAACAACAACATCAACAAGTATCTATCTATATACATATATTAACATCATGATTATACTTGTACATTCCAGCCAGTTAGTATGGAATGGTTTCTAATACTAGCTGAAGATTGGCTACAGTCCTGACATATGCAAGATCTTATATATTAGGTAGGCTGAATATGTGCCATCCAGATCCTTGGAATTTTCATGCCATCTTTGTTGTTGATATTTGTGTGGTTTATCAGGATTTTGCAGGCTTCCTTAAATTTCCTTTCATACCAGGTTTTTGTGTGGTGTAAAGAGCAGGTGCTTTTCCAGTTGATTTGGTGTAAGGTGTTGAGCGCATGGTCTGAGAGGCCTGCTTCACCATAATGGTTATATTTAACGTGTCTAATGTGTTCTTTCTTGTGTATAGGGATTGTCCGTCCTGTTTCACCAATGTACGGTAATTTACAGGTGCAACGGATGCAATAGACTCCAGGATGTGTTAATGGGAGGAGAGGATCCTTAGAGGAGTTGAATATGGTTTTAAGTTTAGTGGGTGGTTTAAAGGTGGCATTGAGGTTATAATGTTGTAGGAGTCTGTTGATTTTTTCTGATAACCCTTTAATGTATGGGATGGCTATGGTTTTACTGTAATCTAGATTCGTTTTTGTTGTTGTTTTATAGAGTATTTTATTAATAGTATTTTTGTTATAGCCATTATTTATGAATGTGTCGCTGATGATTTTTAGTTTTTGTTTCAGGCCTTGTTGGTTAGAGCAAATTTTTGTAGCTCTGTTTTTAAGGGTGTTAATGACTCCATATTTTTGTGATGGTTGGTGGTATGAATTAGCATGTATGTATTGGCCAGTGTGTGTCAGTTTTCGGTAGACCGTGAAGGATAGACTGCCTGAAGGAAGATGTGTGACTAGTGTGTCTAGGAACGGGAGCAAATTTTGATTTTCGATTTCGATGGTAAATTGTATGCGTTCGTGTTGTTTGTTCAGGTGGCTAAGGAATGTGTTTTAGCGTTTGTTGCCCATGCAGCCAGATCACAAACACATCGTCAACGTATCTAAGCCAGACTGTTGGTCTTAGCATGACGGAATCTAGAGCCATTTGCTCAAAGGTTCTCCAAACATTGTTTTAGTTATATTAAACTAAAGTTTTTATTCAAACACGGTAGTTGTCTCCATAATTTTCAAAAATGCACTGGAGTGTTGTTTCTTGCAGGCTACTCTCTCAAGCTCCGACCACAATTTGAAGTCCAGTGGATTCAGCTCTGGACTTCCAGATGGCCAATCAGATTGTGATATGTGGTGGATCACATTCGCCTCCAAACACTGTTGTGTGGTCCTCACCTTGTGTGCAGGGGCTCAGTTCTGTTAGAAGATCCGCTGCCTATTGCAAAACAAGGTGTTGTTCAAGAGACATACCACATGTTCCAGTACGGTGTTGATACATTTTAGCAGAAGTTCTGATCTCTTTCTTGCAGAAATTCAACTTGGATACCCCCCCCCCCTCTGATGCCTATTTCCCCACCACCAACCATCACTGATGCGAGGTGATGACTTATCTGAATCCTGGGTACTATGGCACATGCTGTGTGACCATTTGGGGCATATACCCAATCATTTTGGCAGTTAAACACAATGGTGAAACTCTTCTCATTTGTGAAGAGGATATCTCTATGTCTGTTCACATACTGCCAAGGAAGTGCCTTTGATTTTATCACCCTCTGCCACATAAGTTTTTGTGATAGGAAGTGTCCAGGAGAACAGTGATGTGCTCTGACCTCCAGTTCATCAGTTAGTATATGTGACATCGTTCTCTGTGAAGAGTTCATCTCTCACGACATTTCTTTCTGTGCTCTCACAGGATGACGGCAGAGTCATGCCTTTACTAGTCCTCACAAGCTGTTGCATCCTAACGCAGACTGGTTGACCTGTTCTTTGGCAGTTAGATATGTCATCTGAATTATGATCATTATATCGGGTAGTTAATAGTCCGATACACAAACATCATACTGATTCCATGTGTTTTTAGCTTGTTTAAATTAACAGGTGGCTGCATTCCAGCCTTTTGAAGTGCTATTACAGCTACACAGTTCTCATAATCTCCCCACTGCATGTTAACCCAGCCAGCTAGACAATTCTCTCTCTCTCCCTCCTGATAAATGCAAATGTTGGCTGCTCACAGCACCACTACCAGAACTGGGCTCACACAATTCTGTGGGCAGTGTGGGCATATGCAGAAGTTGTAACAGTTTTTTTTGGCAAGACTGTGAATTTTATTTATATTTTGCTTTATTTTCTAATTTTTTTTTTTATTCACTAATGATGAGTATACACTTTTCCTTAGTAAGATATGCATAAGTATGTACAGTCCTATCTAAACTGATGGAGAAACCATCAACTCTCAACTCCTGCACTACATTGAAGTCATCCAACTATTCAGCGACCACCAGTACAGATTCTGCCACTGCCAATCAACAGGAGATCTACTCTCATATATCACCCATCTCTAGACAAATGCCATGGAGAAATTTGGTGAATCTCAAGTGGTTGCATTTGATATCTCCAAGTCTTTTGACGGGGTGCTTAAGGGTCAAAGCTGTATAACTGAGAGGAGACCTCCACATAGCCTTTAAAGGAATGCGGAGAACCGACCAGGGCTTCTGACCTAATGTCCAATCCTCACCTTCTCATGGTGCACCCTGTTGGGTATCTACTTTGATACTGAACGAACGAGGATGGGCTGGCAATTTGGGATTTAGCCGACCAAATTGTATTCTTATTGGTTAAACCAAAATAAAAAAATGATGGTACAACATGACAAAATTTCATGCCGGCTGGAGCATCGCCCGGTTAAACAAGGCCCCCGTTGTTTTCTCCAAGGAACCAGGGCGAACAGCGAAAAGTCAGCTACTGGAACAAATCTGAAAATACACCCCAACTCAACATCACCAGAGTTAAAGATCGGTACTATACTATCAACATAAGAGGCCTAAATGGCAAAGAAATGGAGCCAGCTGAGGAATTAGATGAGTACCAGATCGACATAATAGGGGTGACTGAAACAAATAAGACAAAAACTGGTGAGATCTTTCTGAGCAATAAATACAAAATGTTATATTCAGGCAATGACAATCAAGGAAAAGAAGCAGTAGCCATAGTATTCAACACAAAATATGAGGCTAATCTTCTTGAATGGCAGGCAGTCTCAAGTAGAGTAATGTGGGCAAATATGAGAATGGGGAACTGGACAATGAGACTTATTTGTACCTATGATCCCACAGAAGGTTCTACTAAGGTAGAAGTGGAGGAATTTTTTGATGCTTTAGAAAAAGCAACTGACACAATGAAAAAGGAAAAGTTGGTCCTTGTCGGGGATCTAAATAGCAGAGTAGGAAATGACTGTGAGACATACAAAAATATTTTGGGAAAATTTGGAGAAAAGAGCAAAGCTAATAATAATGGCAAATATCTGTTGAATTTCTGCTCAGAACATGGCTGGTTATTACTAACACCATGTTCCAACATAAAAATGTGCACAAATTCACATGGAGAGAAGAGGCAAGGAATAAGAAAAGTCTCATTGACTATGTTATTGTTCATAGTGATGTATGTTTTCTCCCTGACGCAGGACACCAGAGTGTATAGATGATTTGAAATTGGAAGTGATCACCATTTAGTCTTGAGCAGGATAAAATTGAATTTCATATTGAAAAGAATAACATGTAAGAAAGTTTTAAAGCGAATAAAAGTTGAGCAGCTCTCAGATGTGAACTGTAGACTAAAATACACAAAGATTATTGAAGAATAATTGAAAGCGTTTGAGAACAGGAATCAAACCTTGGAGATTCAGTGGCAAGCCTTGAAGAAAGCCTTGATTGATTCAGCTAGAGAGGCATGTGGTGAAGTTGTCTGCAGGGATAGAAAAATTAGAACTCCATGGTGGACACAGGAAGTTAAAGAGGAAGTGAAGGAAAAGAAGAACGCATATCAAAAGTTCCTGGCAAATAAGTCAGCTTGTGCTCTTAGATAATACAGAGACAAATACAAGAATGCTAAACACTGTGTAAAATTTGCTAAACAAAAGTCGTTGGAGGATTTTGGCAAGAATATAGAAAATAAATATCAAGAAGGTGGCAAAATATTCTGGAGGTTGTTGAAGAAGCTTAGGAATGGAGGAAAAAGTGCTGTAAAAGGAGTTAGATATGATAAAGGTGACATGAAAATGGGAGAAAAAGATATCCTTGAAGTATGGAGTAATTACTTTGAAAAACTGCTAAATGAAACAAGCAGTGATGACAGCACATTGGTAAAAAACACTGACATGGCATGCAGTCAGGAATACATATCCATACTTGAAGTAGAAAAAGCCATCAAAGGCTTAAAATGTGGAAAGGCAGCAGGAGTGGATTATATTCGACCAGAAATGCTGAAGTATGGTGGTATAAAAGTCTTACAGTGGCTGCACTGCATAGTTCAGAAAGCCTGTATAGAGGGACGAATTCACGATGATTGGAGTAGAGCTCTCATAGTACCCATATATAAAAAGGTAAATAAAACTGAATGTGAGAATTACAGAGGTATATCCCTACTGAGTGTTCCTGGTAAGATATATGCAAGTATACTTGAAAAACGGTTGAGAAGAATTGTAGAAGAAAAGCTTGGTGAAGAACAAGCTGAATTCAGGTCAAATAAAGGCTGTCATGATCAGATCTTCACTTTACGACAAATAGTGGAGAAAGCATGGGAATATAACAAAGATCTGTATTTAAGTTTTGTCGATTTGGAAAAGGCATATGACAAGGTGCTAAGAGAGAAGCTATTCAATATGCTACAGTTATATGGTGTCAATGGGACATTATATCAAGCAATACTTAGTCTTTTTTTTGACTTGTAAGTCAGCAGTTAGAATTGAAGGAAGTATAGGAATATGGTTTAATGTTTAATCTGGTGTGAGACAAGGATGTACATTATCTCCTCTGTTATTCATTATCTATATGGATCACATTATGAAGGAAAGTGGTATTAAACATGATATCAAAATTGGAGATGTTAATGTCAGCTCTTTGCTTTATGCGGATGATGTTATACTTCTAAATAAACCTGCTACAAGTCTGCAAGATTCTCTGACCAAATTGAATAACTGTTGTAATAGATATGGTATTGAAGGTCAGCAATAAAAAGACAAAGACAATGAAAATAGGCGAATCGTTGAAAATGTCAACCATGTTGTGAATGGAGAACCTGTGGAACAGGCAAAACATTTCAGCTACTTAGGCACGATTTTTATTGAAGATGGTAAATTCAATATAGAAATAGACAACAGAATCAGCAAAGCTGGTATGGTGGGAAGTCAGTTGAATAAATTCATATGGAATAAGAGAGAAATTAGTCGAACACTAAATTAGCTGTATACAAGACAGTGTTCAAACCAGTTTTAACTTATGGATCTGAGAGCTTGGTCAGAATAAAACACTTGACCAAAGACTAGAGACCGCAGATATGAGAGTCCTGAGAAAGATTAGAGGCGTGAACAGATGGCATCAATGGCAATATCATATTAAAAATGAGAATATTAGGAAATAACTTGACATTGTCAGCATCCTGGAATGCGTTAGCAGAGCTAATCTCAGGTGGTATGGTCACTTAAATAGAATGGGAGGGAAAAGATTAGCAAAACAAGTGTTCTCTGCGAGGTTGGCAGGAAAACGATCCAGAGGAAGACCAAGATATAGGTGGATTGATATGGTACAAAGTGCCTTAGACGATAGAAATATAAGATATGGTAATGTTGGAGTCTTGACAAGTAACAGACTGATGTGGAGGAAAATTGTAGATAGGAAGTTAGTAATGATTTAAATTTTTCATGTAGTACCATCATATCCTGTATACCCCTTGAGGGTACATGGCAGGAATTTGATGATAATGAAGTCTTTTGACTGAATCTGGCACAAAGGCTTAATAAGCAAACTCCTATGATTTGGACTGTCTCACTTCTGCATTTGAATTGCCATCTTTTTGTGTGGATGCACACGTGTGATGGGAGACGGTTACTTGTCCTCTCACCATCCAACTAATGGTTGGGATTCCATATGGTTCTGTTCTCTCACCAACCCTCATCCTTCTGTATGTCAATGACCTACTACGATTGACCTCCAACTCAATACACAGTTTTGTAGATGACAGCATATTGCACTCCTCCCTTTCATTTGACAAAACTTACTCTACACAACTCCCTTCAATCTGCAGAACATCAATCACCACTGCCCTCAATTCATTTTGACCTGCAAGCCATCATCCATTGGGGCTCAGGTAACCTCGTTAACTTCAATGCTAGTAAAACCCAGTTCTGCCTTATTTCTCACAAAAAAAAAAAAAAAAACATTTTACCCCAGTCTTATTTTTGATAACACTCAAATTTCCAGACAAGATGAGATTTCTCTTCTTGGAATTACCCTGAGATGAGAGCTCTCCTGGCATGAACACATCACAACTATTGCATCCTCAGTTTCCAAAAAACTAGGATTTCTCTTTCACTCAAGACATTACTTCACCTCTAAACAGCTATTAACCTTATACAAATCACAAATCTGCCCAGCTATTGAATACTGTTCTCACATTTGGAGTGGGGCTTCCTCAAAATGCTCGACTCAGTACAGAGGAGAGCAATTAGGTTGATAAATGACCCATCTCTTACCATTTCACTCTCCTCACTTTCACATAGATGTTTAGTCTCTGCAATTTGTGTATTCTATAATATTTCCATGGCAGATGTTCATCCAAAATACCATCAATAATCCCTCAATCAGTACTAAATCCATTGGAACACGTACAGCTGCTGCCCAACTTCCTTTCACAGTATACCTTTAAATCCACAGAACAAGTTTCTTTTCCTCCTCCTATTTCCCTGCTACTGCTGTATTGTGGAACAATCTTCCTCTGTATTTCCCAAAGAATACAATATACAGACTTTTAAACAAATATAAACAAGTTCCTCCTCCATTCCCAACCCACTACCCATATATGGTACTAACGTACTATAGGTTGATCAACCAATTTCAGTCATCATTGGAATTATCCACTGTTTAAGAATTATATCTTCATCATATGAGTTTTTTGCCAGTGGCACTTCTATCTTATCAATAATAGATATTCTGTATATGATAGTATTTTGATGCCAATAAACAGATACATTTCTCCTCTTATAGTAACATAGGATTCATTTTTATTCAGGAACAGATGCATATCTATTCATCTTTTAAAAGTTTTTTCAAAGACTGGATGCTGTATAATGAAAAACATCCCATCTCCAACTGACACCATTCTGCAGACAAGAAAAACAAGTAGTTTTATTGTATCACTAAATATAGTGCAGACACATTTATAGTCTGTGTTCTATATTTAGCAACAATTAGTGTAATTAGAGAGAGCTAGAATGAACATGACCCTACTTAATGAAAAACACTTTGCTTCCCACGGACACTATACTACATGTAAGCAAAAGAGAATTTTATTATAGCACTAGACACAGTATTTAACTAAATATGTTGTCCTAACATCCTCTTTCAAATTTTCTGTTGCAGAAAATACGTATTAACACCTGTTTCTAATGCAGTCATTGGGTACAGAAATCAAACGATGTATATGAAGTAAATAAAGATGTGCATGTGTTATATACATATGTATCTGGAATTATCCACAGTACTACAACATTCTCCAAACTTAAACAAATTTAGCTACATTGCATTGTAAAATCTGGGAGACCATTATTTTGTGACCTTCAGCAGTGATGGATACTTGTATTCATTGCCAGTAAGTACTGTAGGAGCCCACTTTTTACAGTCAAGTCTGTGTTTCTCTTCCTGTTAGGGTCCCTGCATACATATGCTCGATATATTTCTTTGTGCCCATGAAAATGCCTTGGCGATCAAGGCAATATAATGGCTTAATAATCTGATTAGCTAAATAAATTTAATTATTAGCTTTAGATTATTTTTTTTTCCCCACTAAATATCAACATAAGTGATAATCAGAATTGAAGCATCCATACCAGAATATAACAAGCATATGAAGGAAGGGAAATGTTTGTTCTCTCTATTTCGTCTATAAATTGGATGAGTTTATATTTATTGAAAATTGGTTGAGGAATGTGTCAAAGAGCTTCCATAACTCACTCAGTTTCGACAAAGCCATTTGGTTGGAAAGACCTGAGTTCTAATGTATCTAGGAAGTCAGGAACATTTATCAGGACTTTGTAGTTTAAGATGAGTTAGTTGGTTTCATATAGAGGCTACATGGTTTTTTCCACACCAGACACTCATGTTTTCCATTCCTCAACCAGGCAAGCCAGCCAGGAGAACACATACAATTTACACACAAGAATATATTTGTGCATAGAACTAACCACCTTATCCTGAAATTATGGTGATGAAAACCATCTGGGCATCTCTGAAACCAAATTACATGAAGTTCTTTTCCATCTATTATAAGCCACTCAGCACATACTATATATTTAAAAATCACCTAATTTTGCTCTACAAAAAAAAAAAAAAAAAAAAAAAAAGTAGAATATTAAAAAAAAGTTAATCATTGTGTTTTTTATGTACAGAGCTGAAATTCTACAAATCTCAGTTTTGATTTGTTTATTCACATATTATCTTAAAAATATATGATATCACAAAATTATCACACGTTATCACAAAAATATACGATAATAGTTGCATTTCATCCTCTTTCTATGCAGGTTCTTGCCTTAGAACTGATCATTTAATCTGTAATATTGACAGACAGAAAGTTTACTTAATAATTGAAAATTACATATTAAAGTAATACTAAAACTAATTGTCACACTTCTGTTATATCATTATTCTCCTATTATTCCATTATACAGTTGCCCACCTTCAAATATTGACAACCTTGTATATTTTCTTGTTACATTTGGTTGATCTAATATTAACTAGAGGCAACTTAACTTAGGTGGAAGTCATAAAAACTTATCCAATATAACTGTTTTTATGACTTCCACCTACAAAAGGTTGTAAACCTATAATACATTAATACTGGAGGTGGAATACGGATTTTTTTTTCTTTTATTTTATTCATTTTTTTTTTAACCTGCTTCTAAAACCCTGCCTTAGAGATCAAACATGAAACTTTTTCAAGTCACTTGATGCCTCTAATAAACAGGTTAGTGGTCTCACATCAGGGGCAATGAATTCATTGCCCCTGATGTGAGACCACCTAAAAAATGATTACAAACATCCACCCCAACTGCAGGATTTTAACCTGCAACCTGTGGATTGCAGAGCAAATATGCTAACTACTCAGCCAACCAACCCAGCATCTAAAAAAGGGGTTACTCTATTATGTGTAATTGCAGATTCATGGAGAACATTTTCTAGTTAGATATTGTAACTTTTCTGTTCAGAAATTTGACTCTTATTTTTCTGTTTGCACCATATCATACAGAATAAAAAAATCTGTAGTAATAATAAATGTTATCTTTTTTTTTTAAATTCTTTTTGGCAGTATTCTTACAATTATTTTTTTTTTAGCTGTTTCATTTGCTCAAATGAGAATTTCCTAGAACCTGAATGAAAAGAAATAATTTACTGAGTAAATTTAATATCTACACACCAGCATTTTGGCAGCACATCATGTCTTGAATAAAGACTGTTTTGTTAAGTGGAAAGAAAAGCAGGCTAGTACACAAATCTCAGTTTAAATCACATGTTCTTGGAAACAACTCAAGTTCGACAACATCCAGAACTGATGGTGCAATGCTACTCAAGTTTTGAGGCACTTCATTATCAGCATCAGTAGGAATCACAGAAGTTCACAAAGAGTGCCACTGTTGTCTTCATGCACATGACTATCCTTATTCTTAAATTCATTTTATTCTCAGTCTTCACTGAGTGTGTGTCTTTAAAGTGCCATCATAATGAGCTGTCAAAATGTCCATAAATATTTAACATTCAGTAAATTATTTATTTTCATTCTAGTTATGTATATTTCTTTTTTTTTCATCATCATCATCTTCATCAAATTCCTGCCATGTACCCTCAAGGGGTGTACAGGATATGATAGTACTACATGAAAAAATTACATCATTACTAACTTCCTATCTACAATTTTCCTCTAAATCAGTCTGTTACTTGTCAAGACTCCAACATTATCAGATCTTATATTTCTATCGTCTAAGGCACTTTGTACCATATCAATCCACCTATATCTTGGTCTTCCTCTGGGTCGTTTTCCTGCCAACTTGGCAGAGAACACTTGTTTTGCTAATCTTTCCTCTCCCATTCTATTTAAGTGACCATACCACCTGAGATTAGCTCTGCTAATGCATTCCTGGATGCTGACAATGTCAAGTTCTTTCCTAATATCCTCATTTTTAATATGATATTGTCATTGATGCCATCTGTTCATGCCACTAATCTTTCTCAGGACTCTCATATCTGCGGTCTCTAGTCTTTGGTCAAGTGTTTTACTTCTGACACAGCTCTCAGATCCATAAGTTAAAACTGGTTTGAACACTGTCTTGTATACAGCTAATTTAGTGTTCCGACTAATTTCTCTCTTATTCCATATGAACTTATTCGATTGACTTCCCACCATACCAGCTTTGCTGATTCTGTTGTCTATTTCTATATTTAATTTACCATCTTCAGTAAAAATCGTGCCTAAGTAGCTGAAATGTTTTACTTGTTCCACAGGTTCTCCATTCACAACACAGTTGACATTTTCAATGATTCTGCCTATTTTCATTGTCTTTGTCTTTTTATTGCTGACCTTCATACCATATCTATTACAACAGCTATTCAATTTAGTCAGAGAATCTTGCAGACTTGTAGCGGATTTATTTAGAAGTATAACATCATCCGCATAAAGCAAAGAGCTGACATTAACATTTCCAATTTTGATATCAGGTTTAATACCACTTTCCTTCATAATGTGATCCATATAGATAATAAATAACAGAGGGGATAATGTACATCCTTGTCTCACACCAGATTTAACATTATACCATCTTCCTGTACTTCCTTCAATTCTAACTGCTGACTTACAACTCAAATAAAGACTAAATATCGCTTGATATAATGCCCCATTGACACCATATAACTGCAGCGTATTGAATAGCTTCTCTCTTGGCACTTTGTCATATGCCTTTTCCAAATCGACAAAACTTAAATACAGATCTTTGTTATATTCCCATGCTTTCTCGACTATTTGTCGTAAAGTGAAGATCTGATCCTGACAGCCTCTATTTGGCCTGAATCCAGCTTGTTCTTCACCAAGCTTTTCTTCCACAATTCTTCTCAACCGTTTCTCAAGTATACTTGCTTAGATCTTGCCAGGAACACTCAGTAGGGAAATACCTCTGTAATTCTCACATTCAGTTTTATTTCCCTTTTTATATATGGGTACTATGAGAGCTCTACTCCAATCATCGGGAATTCGTCCCTCTGTCCAGGCTTTCTGAACTATGCAGTGCAGCCACTGTAAGACTTTTGTACCACCATACTTCAGCATTTCTGGTCGAATATCATCTACTACTGCTGCCTTTCCACATTTCAAGCATTTGATGGCTTTTTCTACTTCAAGTATGGATATGTATTCCTGACTGCATGCCTGGTCAGTGTTTTTTATCACTATGCTGTCATCACTGCTTATTTCATTTAGCAGTTTTTCAAAGTAATTACTCCATACTTCAAGGATATCTTTTTCTCCTGTTTTCATGTCACCTTTATCAAAATCTCTAATTCCTTTTACAGCACTCTTTCCTCCATTCCTAAGCTTCTTCAACAACCTCCAGAATATTTTGCCACCTTCTTGATATTTATTTTCTATATTCTTGCCAAAGTCCTCCCATGACTTTTGTTTAGCTAGTTTTACACACTGTTTAGCTTTCTTACATTTGTCTCTGTATTCTGTAAGAATAAAAGCTGACTTATTTGTCAGGAATTTTTGATATGCTTTGTTCTTTTCCTTCAGTGCCTCTTTAACTTCCTGTGTCCACCAGGGAGTTCTGATTTTTTTATCCTTGCACACAACCTCACCACATGCCTCTGGCAGAATCAAGCAATGTTTTCTTCAGAGTTTGCCACTGAATCTCCAAGGTTTGATTCCTGTTCTCAAACTCTTTCATTTTCTTTTCAATAATCTTTCTGTATTTTAGTCTACAGTTCACATCTGAGAGCTGCTCAACTTTTATTCACTTTAAAACTTTCTTACATGTTATTCTTTTCAATATGAAATTCAATTTTATCCTGCTCAAGACTAAATAGTGATCACTTCCAATTTCAAATCCCCTGTACACTCTGGTGTCTTGCACCAGGGAGTAAACATCACTATCAACAATAACATAGTCAATGAGACTTTTCTTATTCCTTGCCTCTTCTCTCCATGTGAATTTGTGCACATTTTTATGTTGGAACATGTTGTTAGTAATAACCAGTCCATGTCCTGAGCAGAAATCCAACAGATATTTGCCATTATTATTAGGTTTGCTCCTTTCTCCAAATTTTCCCAAAATATTTTTGTATATCTCACAATTATTTCCTACTCTGCTATTTAGAATCCCAACAAGGACCAACTTTTCCTTTTTCATTGTGTCAGTTGCGTTTTCTAAAGCATCAAAAAATTCCTCCACTTCTACCTTAGTAGAACCTTCTGTGGGACCATAGGCACAAATAAGTCTCATTGTCCAGTTCCCCATTCTCATATTTGCCCACATTACTCTACTTGAGACTGCCTGCCATTCAAGAAGATTAGCCTCGTATTTTGTGTTGAATACTATGGCTACTCCTTCTTTTCTTTGATTGTCATTGCCTGAATATAACATTTTGTATTTAATGCTCACAAAGATCTCACCAGTTTTGGTCTTTTTTGTTTCAGTCACCCCTATTATGTCGATCTGGTACTTATCTAATTCCTCAGCTAGCTCCATTTCTTTGCCATTCAGGCTTCTTACGTTGATAGTACCGATCTTTAACTCTGGTGATGTTGAGTTGGGGTTTGTTTTCAGATTTGTTCCAGTAGCTGACTTTTCACTGTTCGCCCTGGTTCCCTGGCGAAAACAACGGGGCCTTGTTTAACCGATCGACGTCCCAGCCGGCATGAAATTTTGTCATGTTGTACCATCATTTTTTATTTTGGTTTAACCAATAAGAATACAATTTGGTCGGCTAAATCCCAAATTACCAGCCCATCTTCGTTCGTTCAGTATCCAAGTAGATACCCAACAGGGTGCACCACGAGAAGGTGAGGATTGGACATTAGGTCAGAAGCCCTAGTCAGTTCTCTGCATTCCTTTAAAGGCTATGTGGAGGTCTCCTCTCAGTTATACAGCTTTGACCCTTAAGCACCCCTTCTTCCCCCCCCCCCCCTTTTTTTTTTTCCGGAAAAGTTTGACAGGACTTAAAATTTGGATAGCCAATGTTCTAAGCAAGTAAGTGTCCAAGCTTACACACTGATTTTCATTAATGCTATGTTATAAGAAAAGACCTGTGTTGGTAACCATTCATGTTAGAATCACCCATTGATATTTTAGAAAGGAAATGACCAATGATATAATAATTAAAATACTGTAATTATTACTTCTGACATTTTACCAAATCCAATTAATATCATTAAGAGAATAATATACAAATAGCAATGTTTCAAAAAATAAAGCACCATACTTAACAGAAGAAAATATGAAAAGTACTCACAAATCTTTCTTTTTTTTTTTAATAATTTTCTGAATGTCAATACATTTGGATGCATGTAACTGCCATGTTTAGGAGGTTCCCATCCTCAGAACATTAGCTCAGCAGCCAGTAGTAACCAACTGCCTACTAGGTGGCTTGTCATGATTCTTTTGGATTATATTTCACTCATGTTCAGTTTAAATTGGCTGTCTTTATGGCCAAGCTTTGCTTAACTTTTTATTTTCACTAGACTTCCTTACTCATAATAGGCAAGTGATGTGAAGTCATTAGCCTCTATATACGAGTTGCCCAGTCATGAAGTTACTTCACATGCAAACTTTGTTTGCTTACACTTGGATAAAGGATTAAACCAAGAATATAATTTCTTGGCATCTTTAATTTATAGTATAACTAAGTGATGGAAGTGGAAAAACTTCCAGCTACTATCTCTAATCCAGAGTATTTTAATAATAAGGTGTGACACCTTTTGGCTCCTCACATATGGAAATATGACTTCTGCATCACTCCAACCTTGGTAACACCTCTGGGTTTGGCTCCCACTGATGAGACCTCAATAAAGGTTGAAACCGGTCTGGGTAGTGACCCTTCCCATAATGCATAGCATTATACATGTCCATAAGGATATGTGCCTTGCATTATGGGATACTAAGGCAAGTGATGTGAAGTCATCAGCTTCTATATATCAGTTGCCCATTCCTGAAAATACTTCAGTTGCAAACTTTGTTTGCTTACGCTTGGATAAAGGATTAAACCAAGAATATAATTTCTTGGCATTTTTAGTTTATTCTATTTATTATATTAGTTTATTATTAGATTTTATACATTGTTAGCTGCTTAGTAAAAATAAATTAACTTTTCTATAAATTTAAAGTGAAGTATACATATCTTGTGGAATCAGATATGCAACTTAGTATTGTTAAAATGTTAATTCCCATCTAATAAATAAAATTGTTTCCTTTTTAGTAATTATTAAATGAGATAAAAAGCCTCGCCTAATTGAAATATTTGTTCTGTATTCTGAATACATCGATATTGATGTATTCAGACACATACATATTTCAGCACATTTGTAATTTCAGGCAAAGATCCTCTGAGTACTAAAATTGTCTTATTAATGATGGATGTTTACAGGTTAGCTGTTCAGGTATGTTTGGAACTTTCATTTTTGTATGTCACTTTTTTTCAGATAAAGAACAGTAGTCATATTTCTGTTTCTTATACAAAATTTAATTTTAAATGATAACACTATACAAACAATAATGCAATGGGAGGGTAATAATAATAAACAAATATTTTGCAAATGCAAATGTAACCGTATTTTCA
The DNA here is from genome assembly GCF_054136105.1 of Typopeltis vanoorti. Taxonomy (NCBI): domain Eukaryota; kingdom Metazoa; phylum Arthropoda; class Arachnida; order Uropygi; family Thelyphonidae; genus Typopeltis; species Typopeltis vanoorti. The sequence continues at coordinate 26,566,341 of NC_143552.1, forward strand.
TGTGCTGCTAATAAATATAATTATTCTATTTCTATCATCTACCATTTTCTCAAAAACTACATTGACTTGCACTAAACTATCACATCATTTTTGTGTCGGGTACTCTGCTGCTTCCTTGTTTATTATTTTTTATGGTAATTCTATATACAAAGAATTGTTCAATTTATATTATATAAGTATAAAATTGATGACAGAGAAGAAGCTTGTTAAAATTTAATTTGATTGAACTTCAGATTGTGATCTTTAAGAAATACGAGGTGGTATCAAAAAGTTTCAAGACTAGCTCTGTTTACGAGAAATTACTTTATCTCGTTTACACTATCACCTTCAAAATAGTCCCCTTGCATATCAATACGGTGCTCCCAGCGTTCTTGCCACTTCTGGAATGTGTCCTGGAAGTCTTCTTTTCGAAGCATGTCAAGCACCTTCTGCGATTCGTGCTGGATCTCCACAATGGTGTCAAAACGGTGACCTTTGAGCTGGATCTTCATCTTCAAGAAGAGGGCAAAGTCTGCAGGAGCCAGAAGTCTGCACCACCCTACTCTGGCGAGTAGGGTGGGTGTGGAAGTGAGATCATGTTGTTTCTGGTGAGAAACTCGTGTGAGGGAGAGCTCGTGACAGGGTGCATTGTCGTCGTTGAGCATCCAGTTTTTCGCATGCCACAGATCTGGTCGCTTTTGCCGAATGTCCTCCCTCAGATGCCTTAAACCTGGCAGTAGAACTCGCTATTGACGGTCTGGCACCTGAGCACGAATTCTCGATGCACAATGCTTCGAATGTCAGAAAAGATGATGAGCATGCACTTGGTCGAGCTGCGGACCTGCCTTGCCTTTTTTGGTCATGGAGATGATGGGCTCTTCCACTGTGAAGACTGTTGCTTCATCTCTCAGGGTCATACCCGTACACCCAAGTTTCGTCACCGGTAATGATCCTCGAATTTCACGTTTGCTCTTTGTTCTAACTTGCTGTCCATGATGAAATCCCAGATGTGGTAATGCAAGTGGTCAGAATAGCATCAGTTGCACAGCTCCCGATGTACACAGGGTGATATCTTTTGGCACACTGACTTATGAAGGTAGGTGCGCCCTGTGACTGTGCATGCAGCCTTGTGCTGCCATCTGTTGGCATGTTACAAACCTAGTCTCGAAACTTTTTGATATCACCTCGTATAGATAAAAGACTTTACCAAAGAACAGCAGTAGACTGAATGAAAGAAAAGAAAAATGTGTTCAAATAAGTAGGAGTTGAACTGTTCTGAGTTGTTTCCATATGTGTTTTATTATTATGATAATTATTATTATATGGATATCTCCATGGAGTTTGAAGATTCATCACAGAAGGACACACCAGTATTATTCACAAAATACCTTTTATACCACCCTTAAACTCATTTGCTATCAAAACACTTACACTGCCTCTGTCAATCCTATCCTGCTCTTTCTTCACACTCCAAAAAAATTCAGTCCTCACACCTTGTAAATCACACTCCCTAACACTAGATCTTTGTATCCTCCCATCTTGTTGGGCATTGAAAAATTTCTTCTGCATCATTCCTATAAAACCCCTTTAGTTTATATGTTTCTGCCATATCCCATATCATTCTGCTTGCCAAAACTTTGTAACCCACACACCTTCAATCTGTTTTCATATGGAGCATTCCACTTGCATGTCATTTGTAACTTGTCTGTGGATCCTGTCCTCTCTGCCACTTCGTCATCCTGAAAAAACGCAAGCATCCAAATCTGTGGACAGCATTCAGTATGTGTGGGCATATTAGAGCATTATAAAGAAAGATAATAAGAGTCCTATCTCTACTTGTCAGTGTGTTCATTAGTTAAGTGACCTGTGAGCTGTTCTGACAACTTTTGCAACCTCTAAACTTCAACTACTTCTTGTCTTTTATATCACATCATCAATTTCCTGTTATGTACTCCCAAGGGTTCAGGTTTCTATGACAGCACTACATGATGAAGTATACATTATTATTAATCTCCTATCAGCAGTTTTCCTCCAAATCAATCTATTACTTGTGAGCACTCCAATATTATCATATCTAACATTCCATGCTTCTAAGGGCACTTCTGTGTGAATCAATCCACCTAGACCTTGGTTTTCCTCTGGATCTCTTTCTTGGCATCAAACACCTGTTTTACTAACCTTTCGTCACCCATTCTATTTAAGCAGCCCATACCATCTTAGATTAGCTGTACTCACACATTTTTAAATGTTAATAATGTCAAGTTCCTTTCTAATATCTTCATTTTTAATTTGATTCTGCCATCATTGGTTCACTCCCCTAATTTTTTTTCAGAACTATCATATCCATGGTTTCTAGTATTTGATCAAGTGCTTTATTTCTAACCAACTCTAAGATCCATAATTTAAAACTGGTTTGAACACTGAATAATTTCTCTCCTATTACATATGAATTTGAACTGGCTACCCCCACCATACTAGCCCTTGCTTATTCTGTTGCCTATTTCCATGCTGCTTTTCATTTCAACTTTTTGACTGCTTTTTCTGCCTCAAGTATTGATGGGTACTCCTCTTTGCATTCCTCTTGAGAATTTTCTGGTATGGTTCTGTCACTGCTTGGTTCATTTAACAGTCTTTCAAAGTAATTACTCCTGATATCTAGAATATTCTTATTTTCAGTTTTCATGTCATCTTTATCATCTTTTATTCCTTTACAGTACTCTTTCCTCCATTTCTAAACTTCTTCAATAGCCTTCAGAATATTTTGCCACCTTCCTGATATTTATTTTCCATACTATTAACAAAGTCTTCCCATGAGTGTTGTATAGCCACTTTTACACATAGCTTAGCTTACTTACATTTTTCTCTGTATTGTTTTAGGGAATCAGCATCTGCTGACTTATTTGCTAAGAACTTTTGGTTTGCTTTCTTCTTTTCCAGGACTGCTGTGTTTTTATTTTTCTGTCCTTGCTAACAACTTCACCACATACCTCCCTAGCTGAATAGGTCAATGTCATCTTCATAGTTTGCTACTGAGACTCCAAGGTTTACTTCCTGTTTTCAGTTTGTTTCAATTGTTCTTCAATAATGTTTATATGGTTGAGTCCACAATTTACATGTAAAAGCTGCTCAACTCTTAATTCTTTTTAAATCTTTCTCACGTACTGTTCTTTTCAATATGATATCCATTTTTATCCTGCTGTTTAACCAGGCCATGTCCCAGCTAGCATGAAATCTCATGTTGTACCACCATATGCATTTTTGGTTTAAGCCAATAGAGAGTACAATTTTGTCGGCTAAGTCCCAAATTGGCAGCCCATCCTTGTTCGTTCAGTACCCAGGAGATACCTACTAACGGAGGCGCACCACGTGAAGGTGAGGACTGGACATTAGGTCAGAATCTCCAGTTGGTTCTCCACATTCCTGAAAGGCAATATGGAAGGTCTCTTTCCAGTTATTTGGCTTTGACCCTCATGCAACCCCTGTCTGTTTTATATATATATATATATATATCCCACCCACAAGAGGTACAAGAACCTATAGCACATCAGCGCCATGTGTAAAGTGCAGATAAGGGTTGAGAAAGAGGAACCTATTGACATTCTTCTTAAAGAGCTGTAGGCTGGTATTGATGGAATAAATTAGGGAAACCTAATTTATTCCATCTACCTCTGTTCCTGTGGACAGAGGTAGATGGAATAAATTAGGTTTGATGAGTTTGCAGTTATACTGTAATGGGATGTTGGACAGCTGCTGCACTTGTTTTAACAGGCCTAACAGTTTCTAACTGCAAGTAGAGCAATGATGTTTGTCAATTCACTGGAGCAGTGACCATGGAAGTATCTGTAGAAGAGACACAGAGGTGAACATTGCATCTATAAAATAGAGGTTGAAGTGAGCCTGTGAGGGAATGGTCATCTAAAAGCCGAATTGCTATCCTCTGCACAGTATTAAGAATTTTTAAGTAGGTTTTTGGTGCACCACCCCAAATTATTCTACCATCATCCTTCCAAATCCATAGTTCATCAATTTCTTGTGATCCTGTTTTTTTTTTTTTTTTTTTTTTTTTTTTTTTTTCTTCAATATAATACACATTGTGTAATCTTTTCATCCCAAAGTGCACAACCTTACTTTATCTCTCATTAAACTGATAATTATTATTCTTTGCTGCAGGTTGATTTAAATAGATGTTCAGTCTGTTTAAATTATTTTGCAGGATTTCTACATTACCTTTATGTACTGTTGTCCTTCCTAGTTTGCATCATCACTATAGAATGGGATATTCCACTCAAATCATTCTCTACATCATTAATGTCCAAATTAATGGTATCAGCTCCAGTACTGTGAGTGTACTAGAGAATACTCATGGTGTAACCATTTCCTTTATCCAACTCAACTGTCACTTCATTATAGAAAGTAAGTTACTAAATCAGAACACACCCTTCACATGCTGCCCCCATAGAATAATATATTCCTGTTTATCCATTCATGAATTCTGCCTTTTACCAAATTTACCAGTATTTTAACCATTAATTCTTTGCTACTTATTAATCATGATTTGTTCCCTTTGTGTAACAGAACCATTTTATTCTCCTTTCACTCATATCAGATCTTGCCAGTTTTGAGACTTAAATTTGACAGAATGATTCTTTTCATTTTATATTCTCTCTTTTGTCTTGTTCTTTGAGCAAACGTAAGATTAGTTTGTTTTATGTTACTAGGACTTAGATCAGTTACAATTAATTTATATTAAGAATCACTGATGACAGCTAAAATTTTATTGTAGTAGTTATGTTTGTCATTAACGACAAACACGACTGCCACCTTTATCAGCTTTACTGATAATGATATTTTGGTTATTTTTTAAATTTTTTATGATTTGATTTAAGTGGGGAGGAAGATTTTGTTGTGGCAGTACTGATAATCTTACGAACTGTTTTTATTATTTCAGTTAGATGGGAGGGAAGGTTTGGTTTTGGAATTATTTTGCCATTTCCATATCCCAACAAAGATATAATTTTCTGATTCTTGGGGTTAAGGTTATATTGTGAGTGGTCAGTGTAATTTAGCGCTCATGTAAAATTGATGATTTTTATCTGTTTTATTGTATTTTTTCCTTAGAAAATTAGTTTTATATAGTATATTAGAGTAGATTTCACGTGCTTTTAGAGTATTTAGTATCTTATAAAACAGCAAAGTAGTGAACAAGAAGGTTTTCTGCACTAAAGATATTGAAAATAGTTTAACCTCTGAAATCATTAGTTAAAGCAGATTATTAGACAGACGATGAGGAAACTACAGAGAGTCGAGCGGCGTTTAGAGGAACACAAGAAGAATAAAAAAAGTTCAGCAGCAAAATGGGAAAAAAGGACAGAATCAAGTAAGTTAGTGTGTAATAACAAAAATCTGGTAAGTAAAGTTGATTATAAAAAAAAGGATGTTATTTGGTATGGTGACTCTATCATAAAATATGCCATTGATGTGCTGGTTATAACATCAAGTTTTCCCAGAGCAAAAATTAAAAATATAACGCAAGCAATTGAAAAACAGAAAAGAAAAGTAAAAGAGGTCGTAATAATTCTGGTAGGTACTAGTGACTTAACTAGTGATAAATTCAATTATGAGAGAGAGGACATGAAAAGGTTGTTGGAAGAAGTAAGAGTGAAGAGTAAGAAAGTTAAAATAGTTAATATATTGCCTAGATATGATGGAAATGAATTACAAAGAAGGGCTATGGTGGCAAACGATTGAATGTGTGGGCTGTGTAGGAGGAATGGATGCAAGTTTTTGGATGTGTGGAGTGAGTTTGAGGGAATATTGGATTTGTATAAGAGAGATGGCCTAAACTTGAATGCATTCGGCATCAGGAGTCTTGAAAAATTATTAATTGATATAAGACTTAACGAATAGAGTCAGGGAAACTGAATTCTGATAGGAGGAATCGTGAAAATCTGTAAGAGACACAATGAAGATAACTGTGTTAGCGATGGAATGGTTATTATTATTGAAATGATTATAAAGAGAGAATGATTCTGTGTTCATCCAGTTTGGACCTACGAAGCATTTATAATGATATCTACATAAGTAAGGAACTAGACAAGAATGGAGATCAGCAAGTTGTCGAACTGTGTCTTGCAGACCACAGACAAGAATATACAAAATAGCATGCAGATAATGTATTGCGTCTGTACACAAATGCTAGGAGTATCAGAAACAAAGGAATCCAATGTTGTATTATATTGGTGGGATTATGCTAGAACAGCGATTTATTACCGGTGTCCGTGACACATTAGTGTGGTGTGAGAAGTCTTCAGGTGTACTGCGAGATTTGTGAAAACAAATTAATTGAAAGAAATAATGTCATAATTTGCACATTTATTTATTAGTTTCTGGTCTTTTATCCACACCTGAAGCTCCCTTATTTATATTTTATGATACTTATGGTTGGTGAATCGGTTTAAAATTTGTGTTAATTAGATTTAATCTTTTGATAATTGTGTTCACAAATAACTTAATTTAATTCTCTTATTTTTAAGGTAACTGGTAAGAGTTCTTTTATTGTTTTTTTTTTTTTTTCATTCAGTTAATTTTATTCAATCGTATTCCTTTAACACGGAAAAATTTGTAATAAAAAAACGAAAATTTGAAGACAATGAAGAAAGTGAAGCTAGTTTTGCCCAGGACATCAGCAGCTGATACCATATCTAGTACTGGTTGTTCTAAAACTAAATTAAAAACTAATGTTCACCATTACAATGAAAATTATTTGTCATTTGGCTTTATTTCCAGTCAAGAAGATCCGCCACGTCCTACATTTATATTTTTTAAATATAATGAAATAAATATGACATTTTGCTTTCTTTCCTTGCAAAATAAGATTATATGGGTTGCACATTTCAATTTTAGGAACAATTTTTTTTTTATGAACAGCAAATGATGTTAAACTGTATTACCCTGGGTTTCTGATTGTGAGTTTTTTTAATATCAAAAATTTGTATCCAATGGTATTTTATCAGAGACTCTTCACCTTTGTCTTTTGCTTAAAACTGCAACAGATTTTTTTTTTTTTTTTTTTTTTTTTTTTTTAGGATCCGCATTTCTATAATATCTAGTGTAAACCACTGTAGATATGCTGAAAATATAATATGAAGGATATCCTATACAAAATAATTCACAATTTATGTCATTTTGAAGATTTTCTACTGCATCTACCTTCCTTCTCCTCTCCTGGAACTCAATTACATAACTACTTTAAATTTCTACTGGTTTAAAAGACAGTATTCAAAATCTGCTACTTCATGTTAAAGTTAAGGGATATTACATCCCATATCGTTTCTTAGCCGAATAAGAAACTCAAAGAGTTTCATGCCGAATATAGTAGAAACTATATAAAGTTCGGCGATTCCAAGCGTAAGCAAATACCTGGATACTGCAGCAACTGACCCTTAAGGTAGTGCAAGCTGAGCCAACTCATGTCAAAGGTGGAGCAAGCTCCGATCACTATTCTTGATATTTACCCATAATGTGAACTTAGCTCCTACGAGCTGTATTACTGTTCACCATTATGAGAGAAGGTCACTACCCAGAACGGTTTCAACCTTTATTGAGGTCTCATCAGTGAGTAGGTAGACCTTTGTATTACTGTTCTATCTAATATATCTAATAATCTGTTACTTCAGTTTACCATTTTGACAAAAAAAATAAAAATAAATAAATAAAATAAAATAAAGCAATAATATTGTTGTGCCATTGAAGCTTCTAATTCTGTACTATTTCTTTGCAATTTGAAATCAGTTGTTCAGCGGTCTGCTGAAATTTCAGTAGTGTTATTTTTGTTATTTATTTTTGAATTCCAAATATTACTATAATACTCCATAATAATCCTCTTAGCTGGAGAAAAAGCTAAACTTAGATTACTCTCACGGCTATTGAGTAAGACAAGAGAGAAAGTTTCCCCAGAAATCACACTAAATTGCCTAGCTGTAGTGCAGAATACATCTTTTTCAAAATCAAGAATGTCTTGTTTCGTTTTCCATTGTTGATTACAGACATCCTAACACAGAAATACTGACAGGCTGATACAACAGTTATACCAAAATGATTTCTTAATTTATAGTGATCAGTTTCATTTTTATTATTGAAAAATTATAAATAATGAATTTATAAAAATTGATTTGAAAAAAAAAAGATTTGAATTATTTAAAAGAAAAGGCGCATATGTATTACATAATCATTTATGTTTTTTTTAGGGGGGGGGGGTTATAGACCTATTCTTTTTGCTTGAGTAACAGTCCGTAAGCTAACGAAAATTATGGAGAAAGTGAGAAAAGAACACGTCCGGTAGACACACTAAAAAGTCCCTAACAATAGCCGAATACACACAAAATTTATTTTATTTTATTATTATACTATTACTATTATTACTATTATTATTACAGGCGACTCCAGGGAGTCCTTAGACTCATCGAGGGAGGCCCTGAACATCATGTCCACACAACTATACGACATTTTCACAGTATCTATCATACCTTGCCTTGAACTCACTCACCGTCATAGCACCCACAACAGACTCTGTCAGCTTATTCCACTCATTTACCACTCTAAAAGTAAAGAACCCAGCTCTAACACCCCTGCTAACCACAATCTTGCCCAGCTTTCATAGGTGTCCCCTAGTTCTCCCACCACCAGTCCTGATCTCAAAAATATCCTCTGAATTAATCCTATAGAAACCCTTTAGCAATTTGAATGTCTCAATCATATCTCCCCTTTTCCGCCTATCAACTAATTTCTGCAACCCACAAATCTTCAACCTGTTCTCATATTGTTCATTTCATAGACCTGCTATCATCTTAGTCACTCACCTCTGGATCCTCTCCACCTCTTCTCCATCAAGAAAGAACCTAGGTGACCAAATCTGGGCACAGTAGTCGAGATGAGGTCTTATCAAGGCTCGGTGCAGAGGTACAATAACTTGCTTGTCTCTGCTCGTCAAGGTATTTTTCAACAACCAAGTGAGTTGATGAGCTGATTTTGCTACTTTTGCAATGTGCCACATAAACTTCATCTCCCTATCCACCAACACTCCCAAGTCCCTGGCCTCATCAATCTCCTGGAGTACAGTTCCACCAATGTGGTATACTGCTGCTAATCTTTTCACCCCAAAATGCATAACCTTACATTTTGTCACATTAAATTGATATCCATTCTCCTTAGCCCAGAACTCCAATCTATCCAAGTCATCCTGCAAGATTTTGACATCTTCTGCATTCACTATCGCCCTACCCAACTTTGCATCATCAGCAAACAAATGAACTGTTCCCCTTAGATTCTTTCCTATATCATTAATGAACAAATTAAACAGCAGTGGTCCAAGAACAGAACCCTGCAGCACACCATTAGTCACAGGCCGTATTTTGGACTCTACTCCTGAATAAACTACTCTTTGATATCTCTCCATCAACCACCCACCTATCCATCTCACCAACCCTATATCCATTCCCATATGTTGTAGTTTACGGATTTGAATTTCATGTGGTATCCTGTCAAATGCCTTAGCCAGGTCTAGCAGTATCACTGTAAACCCATTACCTTTATCCAGTTTCTTTTCACCTTTCTGATTGCTTTACAGATGTTCAAAACATTTTATTCTGATATTGCTTTTGTAGGATGAAACTGTTTTTTGAACATTAATTTCCCCAATATTACATAATTTAATGATGATTTATACTTATCAGGAAATAATATAAGTGAAAAAATATACAAAACTTGCTAATTTATAATGATCACAATTTAATTTTGGTATCGGAATATTAAAAATTCTCTGGTACAATTACTTTGGAAAAATAACGAATTCAAACAAAAAGAAAGTGCACATATGTCATCTAGCAGTATTTTGTGTGTGTGTGTGTGGTGATAATTTTGGGAGGAGGGGGAGTTAGCCATTCAAGGCGAATTAATTCTGTTATGAAAATTTTGGAAATAAAATTTCATTTTGATGCATGCCCCTACACGTTTCGAAAGATAAGCTGTAGAGAAAATATCACTACTTCAAAACTGCCGCATGATATCAAAATTAGCCGAATATATGTACATAACAGTTGACTTCATAACTACCATTTATTTCGATTTATAGTGAGTGATTAGGGGGGGGACCAAGAAAGTTGAAATGCAAAAACCTACAGATTGTGTTATAAAAATTATGCATTACATGATATGATTTAAGATTTAAAATTTAAAAGTGCGAACCTTCGCGCAATCTGTGAACTAACCTTCGAACTATGATTATGAATAAAAAAGAAAACTTAATTTGGAACAGATGGAGGCTGTATTCATTTTTAGATTTGGATTTTCATGAATTTATAAAATAATCATTTGACAAAAATAATTATCTTCAATCAAGTTCTATGACAATGCTGTATGCACATGACATCTTGCTGTGTGCAGATTCAAGAGAAGAAGCGGGAACTAAACTGGAAAGATGGAGAAAAGTAATGGAAGAGAGAGGTATTGAGACTGAGCAGAAGTAAGACAGAGTATATTTGTTGTACAGTGGGCAGTGGCCAGGAGACAGAACTGAAGCTGGAAGGAAATGTCATCAGGAAGGTGAGGGACTTTAGATTCTTAGGTTCAACAGTGGAAGAAGATGGAGGAGCTGAGAAGGAAGTGGGATGCAGGATACAAGTGGGTTGGAGGAACTGGAGGGAGATGGCTGGAGTGTTATGCGATAAGAGGGTGCCAATCAATCTGAAAAGCAAAATCTATAGGACAGTAGTGAGGCCAACTATGATGTATGCTATAGAAGCTGTGGCTCTGAGGGAAAATAACATCAGAAGGATGGAAGTAGTAGAGATGAGAATGCTTAGGTGGATGTGTGGTGTGACCAGAAAGGACCGTCTAAGAAATGACTATGTGAGGAGAACAGTGAAAGTTACGAACTTAGGAGAGCGAAGATACAGGAGGCAAGGTTGAGATGGTTTGGTCATGTGATGAGGAGGGAGGACGAATATGTGGGAAGAAGGGTCATGCAGATGGATGTGCAAGGAAGGAGGAAGTGTGGGCGGCCAAAGAAGAGATGAAGGGAGCTGGTAGAAGAGGACTTGAGGATGAAGAACTTGGATGTGGAGGAGACTCATCATCAACAGTGACCCCACTTAAGTGGGAGAAGCTGCAGAAGAAGTAGTAGAAGTAGTTCTGGGAGAATTTTAAAATGTATTGGTGATTGAAATAATTAGCAAAAAAATTGATAGTAACATTGATCTTCCAAAGTGATACAATATGAAGTGAAGAAAGTATGAAAGGATTTCGTATTTTGCGCTGGCATTAAAAACTATAAATATGCGATAAAAACAAGCAGTAAAAAATGAATATAACTCATAGGTATTTAGTCTGGTATAACTTAGATTCTGGTTACCGAGCAAACGGCAAGCAACTGCGTGTCTTGCTGTAGTCAACTGAACGTAGCTACTATGAACGCCAGATAATCTAGTTAAGTGTTCTTTTCAGCGGGAAGGATTATTGCCCCTTTTAATGGACATGACTGTCAAACTGGACTTCTTATTCATGTTCTTTCAATAGGTGGACAGAATATTATCTAGGTTTGCTGGATGTGTATATACGTCCAGCAAAGAAATGGTATGCTTACATACATGAATTTTATGGAATACAGGAGTTCCTGTTAGTTTTAGATAATCTAGTTAAGTGTTCTTTTCAGTGGGAAGGATTATTGCCCCTTCTAATGGACATGACTGTCAAACTGGACTTCTTATTCATGTTCTTTCAATAGGTGGACAGAATATTATCTAGGTTTGCTGGATGTGTATATACGTCCAGCAAAGAAATGGTACAGTTACATACATGAATTTTATGGAATACAGGAGTTCCTGTTAGTTTTATATTCTAAGGAAAGAACAATGTATTTCAAATAGAAGCAGGAGGTCTCACAAATTTTTCAGCGGCCTCTGGTTTTTATATTATGCATTTAATATTTAAAAATAAGTATTTTATTTTGCAACTGTAACTATGCTGTTTTTTTTTATTGTTCTTTGTGAGGAATAAGGTTTTAAAATGTGGCCCCCCATAGAGAGTGAGGCCCCAAGCTTGCGCCTAATGGTAAATGCAGCCCTGAGAATGTGAGAGGATAAATTAGCAAAATAAGTGTTATCTGCCAGGTTGGCAGGAAAAAGACCCAGAGGAAGACCAAGATATAGGTGGGTTGACACTGTAAAAAGTGCCTTAGAAGATAGAAATATAAGATCTGACAGTGTTGGAGTCTTGACAGGTGACAGATTGATTCGGAGGAAAATTGTTGATAGAAAGTTGTAATGATGTAAATTTTTCATGTGGTACTATCATATCCTGAACCCCTTGAGGGTAAATATCAGGAATTTGATGATGATGACGATTTAATTTTATCCTGCTTAACACTAAATGGTGACTACTTCTAGTTTCAAATCTTCTGTATGCTCCACAAAATCCTGCACAAACATGGCTTGCAGTGCTACCACAAAAGTACATCTTCCCTAGTTGGAGGAAATGCCAACTTGACCTCAAGTTGGTAGATGTCTTTCATCACCCAGTGAAATACCACCACCTTGCTTATTCAAGACCTGAAGTGGCTGCAGGCATGTTTGGTCACTAGAGCAAGGGTTCCAGTTTCTGTCCCCCACATCCCCACCCCACTCTGTCCACATGCAGTGAGAGTTATACCCTCAATGACATACCAATCTCACTGTAGGGGGTCTGGACCCTCTGCCATACAAGGGTACAGCAGAAAAACAGTTTCGCAGGCCAGCCACTGGTTAGTGCACAGGACCAAACCAGTTAACGAACCTGAAGGCTTCTGATCAACTAGCATGAAATCCTGCAACTGTGTATTTTGCCAGTTTGTGACTGGAGGTAGACCAAAAACTGTGGCTGCAGGGAGAACTGTCGAGACCATGTATAGACAGGAGACTGAGTTCCCTCTGTGTTGGTAGTATGTTTGCAAGTCTGTCACCTCTCACTGCGTGCCCCACTTTTTCTTTATCTCTTCCTCACCAAATACAATAGATCACAATCTGAAGAAATGCGATTTTACTGCAGATTTCCAAAATTCTCCCACAAAAAAAATAGTTAACAAAAACATTAAAAAATCCAATCATAAAAATCATCAAAAATCCAATAAAAAAAATTTATGAAAAACAGAAATTCAACCAACCAAACAAAAAAAAAAGTTTCCATATCAAAGGCTAAAGTCATCTAAACCAGAATTACTATTCCTATCAGAACCACAACTGGCAACCTCAACTGTCCGAACTACACATGACACAGCTCTTTCCGCCACAAGGGCAGCACTTGTGCATTCATCAGGACCAACATACCATGCCAGAGACTACCCTGAATCCCAATTGTTTGAGCTACTTTGTCTCCAAATTTCTCTACCAAATCAGCGTTCCCTTTTCACATGCTCTCTTTATCTTTATCTCTCCAAATTTCAAATTCTGTCACCCACTCTGACCTCTTCACCTATCTCTCTTTCTCTAAAGCGTGACTTTCTGCAGTCAAAATACTCTAATAGTGAGATTGTGCTTCTTGTGGACTTCAATGGCCATAACTTCCTTCTCCAGTTTCACTGATCAAGCAGGCTGGGATGCTAAGGTATTTGCCATCAGCAGTGACCTATCTCAGATCATCAATCTTCCTATCAAATTACCTGACAACCCCTCCAATTTGCCAACACACTTGACCTCTTCCTAACAAACTTCCCTTCCAGATATACTGTGGTTGTCTGTTCTCCTCTTGTAACTCATATCACAACCTCATACAAAGTCTCTTCTGCCACAGAAAAACCTTCACCCACTAGTTCACAGTCTTATGTCCTTTGGCACTACAAGGGTGCCAAATGGGAGGACCTCTGTGACTTCTATTCCTCCTTCCTATGGTTCAGCTACTGCTTCAGTTCTTCTGATCCAAACACCTGCTCAGATCGAATTTCAGAAATCGTCCTCACAGGAATGAAGGCTTTCTTCTCTATTCCAGTTCAAACTTTCAGCCACCATCCAAGCCTTGGTTCTCAAAAAATGTGTGCCAATGCTGTAAAAGAAAAACCTCTGCTTACCACAATTGGCATAATACCAAAACTCCAGCTGCCCTCTCTGCCTATACTGCAGCCCTCAACAGAAAAGAATCATCACCAAGTTCAAGTCAGACTTTGAGAGGGCCAGATGTTGCAAACTTGCCTCCTGCTCAAATGAGTTGCTCCTTCGGGTCCCTTGCCAAAGCCGCTGGGTGCAACTTCTGCCCACCCAGGTTTCCACTACTCTTGCATCCTGATGATACTGTGGTCACCTCACCAACAGACCAGGCCAACTTACTTGCATCACTCTTCTCTTCCAATTCCTGCATTGATGACCTGAGAAGAGTTCCCTCCACTCCACCAAGAACGACTCCCTTCATGTCTCCTGTAGTCTTTTGACAAAAAGAAATCCGAAGAATATTTAATAACCTGAGTACGAACAAGGCATCTGGTCCTGATGGTATCTCACCTGTTGTATTAAAAAATACAACAGGTGGGATACCAATCTTGAATTAGCTCTCTCTCTTATATGCTCAATCAAAACTACATAATCTGCAATTCATACACCATGGTGCTTCTCCATGCACCATTTCAGTAAGATAATCTAAAAAAAAAAAAAAAAAATCAGCTAACGCCTTTTTTTTCCCGTATACGGGAGTAGGCGAGGCCATTTAGCCCTATCTAACTTTTGGAGACTGAGTGGGCAGTTCAATCTCCACTGGTACCCAATCAGAGACGGATGGCCCAAGGCTATCACTAATTAAGCGGTACGCAGTGAAGAGAGACGGCTCAAATGTGCCGCCATCTCGTGGTCCCTAACCCTAACACAATATATTTAATGTCTGAAATAATGTGGGTTCTACGGTCGATTTTCTTGAGTTTACAGGACGAAAAACCCAATAATCTAAAGATAATCTAATATCAATGAAAATAAATATGGATTTAGGGCAGAGACTTGCTGTAGCCCAACTCTCACTGAAAAATATTCAGTGTCACCACAGGAACTTCTTACAGATGTTACTGCCTCATTGTACATATCTTGAATGATTCAGATATAGTTAAATGGGAGTTAATTGAAGTGCTCTGCAGAGCACTTCTCTTGGAATTCTATCATATGCTTTCAGATCTATGAATATCGTGTGCAAGTCTTTTCTTCTTTCTCTATACTTCTCCATTAGTTGTCGTATGCAAAAAATTGGCTCAGTTGTTGACCTTCTGGGCATAAAACCAAATTGATTTTCTGATACTTAAGTTTCCATCCTAGTTCTTTTCTCTATGACTTTCTCTCAAAACCTTCATTGTTCATTGTATGACTCATGAGCTTGATACCTCTGTTGTTTGTACAATCTTGGATATCTCCTTTATTTTTATAAATTGGTATCAAGTAGCTTTGTCTCTACTCCACAAATCTGGCATCTTTCCTTCTTTTAATATTCTATTAAAAATTTCAAGCAATCAATGATTTTCTGTCTTTCCCATTATCTTCCAAACTTCTGCCTGGTCTCCATCTGGCCCCATAGACTTATGACGTTTCATTTTCTTTAAGGCTACCTATTGTTAATTACTCCCATATTATGTTTTTCTTCTTCCACTTGTTCTCTTGGAAACTCCTCATTCAATAATCCCTTAAAATAACTTACCCACCTGCTCTTTATATCCTCCTCCCCTGTAAGGCGCTTCTCTGGTTTTCATCTTTGATGCATAGATATATCCTTCTTGGGTTTCTAGTCTATTATATAATTCAGCAAAATTTTTAAACTTTGCTTCACTCACAGCTATTTTTGGATTTCTTCTTAGCCATTTTATATCTATTAAAATCTGTCTCATTTTTAGTTCTCTACCATTGCTTGAAAGTACATACACCCTCTGTCCAAAAAGAAACCGAAATTTTCGAAAATAGAAGAAATTAGTGGCCCACCTGTTGTATCTTTGTCGAAAGCGGCAACCTTCATTAGTGTTGTGTCAACTGTTTATGACATTTGTTTCATTAGAAGCTGAGTTATAGTACCAAGAATGACAGTGTGTTTTGATGAACAGTCAGTCGTCACGATATTCATGCTGTACACGACGAATTCTTGCTATCGATCGCTTCAAAACCTCAAGATAAAACTCACCATTGACTGTTTGGCCAGGCGGAATGAATTCTTCGTAGATAATGCCATTGGAATCATAGAAACAAATCAGCATTGTCTTTACTTTTGACTTCTCTAAGCGATTTTTTTTTTTTGGGGATGCCCCTCTTCTGGTGGTCTCTGCTCAGCACTCTGATGCTTTGTTTTGGGCTCATACTCAAAACAACATGTTTCGTCACCAGTAACGATCATTTCAAGAAAGTTTGAGTCCTTATGAGCAGTTTTAATGAGGTCCTTGCAGTGTTCAATTTGATACATTTTTTGGTCTTTGGTCAACTTGTGGGGAACAAATCGCGAATTCAATTTATGAAGGCCCAAACTCTCGGTCAAAATGTTGTGCACAGTTGATTTTGGAATCCCCAATTCATCTTCAATCAATCCCATGGATGATTTCGGGATTCTTTTGATGAAATTACGCACCTTTTTGGATGTTAGATTCACTCAGTCCAGTTTTTGGACGGCCTGGCTTTTCGTCGTCCTCCAGCGTCTAACGACCACGTTTTCCCTTTGAAATTGCTTAAACCATTCGTAAACTTGAGTACGGGATAAGCATTCATCGCCGTATGCTTTTTGAAGCATTTGATGCATTTCGGGGAAACTTTTACCACAAGTTTAACACAAAAGTCAGTCGTAGCTCTGTTTGAAACTCATTTTCCGACCGTTCGTCAAAACACAGTGTCACTCTTGGCGCTATAACTCGCTTCTAATGAAACAAATGTCATGAACAGTTGACACAACACTAATGAAGATTGCCGCTTTTGACAACAAAAAGATACAACAGGTGGCACCACTAGTTTCTTCTATTTTCAAAAAGCTAGGTTTCTTTTTGGACAGTGGGCGTATTTTCTCTTTAATTGCCTCTTGATGCCTACTCCACCAGTACGTTTCCCTTTGATGTAGTCTTTTCCCTCTTTGTTTCTTGAACAACCTCTTTTGCACACACTGTAATATCCTTGACCCACATTTCATTAATTTCCACATCCTAGTTCCACCTTACATTTGTTGACAATTTCTCTCTAAACTCAGTTTCTTTTGCCCTCTTTAATTTCCACCATTTTATTTTTGCTCTTGTTAATGGTTTTATACTTTATTTTCGCTTTTAAGCACTATATTCATCACCAATAACCTGTGCTGGGTCACCAGACATTCTCCATGTATGACTTTGCAATTTTTATAATCCTTTAATGCTTTTCTTCTAGCTAAGAAGAAGTCAATCTGTGATCTATTGTTTCCTTTCTTGTTTCCATTTTTGAAAAAGGTATTAACAACTGACAAATCATAGGTCATTGCCATATCCAGAATCATTTTCCCATCTTCATTTTCCTCTCCATAACCAAAACTACCACGGATTCTTTCAAAGCCTTCATTAATTCTCCCCACACATCCATTTAGATCTCCACCCACAAATAGGAGTTCAGTCTTTGGTATTTTCTGCAATACTTCATCCAGATCTTCCCACAATTCCAACTTTGTTACTTGATCTGACCCTGATTGTGGTGCATAGGCACTTACAACATTTATGACTTCTGTTTCTAACACCATCTTTACAGCCATCCATCGGTCACTTTTTCTTTGAACTTCCACCACTTTCTCTCTCATAGCATTGTCCAGAACGATTCCCACTCCATTTCTTGATGTTGTCCAGCCTGTTCAGAGTAACTTATATCATTCTCCTATCTCTTTTGATTTTTCACCTTTCAAATTTGTTTTTTGAAGACAAGCTATGTTATTTCTTCTTCTCTTCAATGCATCAGCCAGTTCTGAGCTCCTCCCTGTTAAGATTCTAACATTCCAGGTTGCCATTCTAATTTTAGTTTTCTGAACTAGCTTCTTTACCTGTAGGCATCCAGAATCCCACAGGCGCCATTGTCGCATATTGCCTACAGGGCATGCCCTGGCCTTCATAATAGATCAAGGACTCCTCATTCTATTGATGTGGCAAAAGTTTTCTGGCCGGCTGCCAACATGAAGCCAACCTTCTTCCTTTTTCATCTGGGCTTGGGACCGTCATTGGTGGAGTTATCACTTTGCTTGATATTGCATGCTAATCAAGAAGATAATCTTCATATGTAGTGTTGTTTACTATAGCTACTCCTTCTTCTCCATGATTGCTTTTACCTGTATATAACATCTTTTATTTGTTGCTTAGAAAGATCTCACCTGTTTTTGTCTTCTTTGTTTCAGTCCCACCTGTTGGTCTGGTACTTATCCGATTGTTCTGTTAGTTCCGTTTCTTTTCCATTGATGCCTCTTATGTTAATAGTGCCAATCTTGAATTCTGATTTGTTCTAGTAGCTGATTTTTCACTGTTTGCCCTAGTTCCCTGATGAAAACAACAGGGGCCTTGTTTAACCAATTAACACCACTGGCATGAAATTCTGTCATGTTGTACCATCATTTTAGATGGACATAATAGATGGGAAAAAAAACAATTAATACTTCCAAAACAGAGTTCGAAAGAGCAAAAAGCAGGAAACTCGCAGCCTATCCAAACGGCAGACAAGTCTTCATATTTATAAATTTAGGAACACAGAAACACACGTGTTGAAAAGATTATTTTATTAATTATTAATAAAATAACACTTGATGTTTCGACCCCTGTATCGAGGTCATCATCAGGATACATGCTCTAGCCCTGCATACCGATAAACTAAATCTATGTAGTTAATTAATCCTTTTTCCTAGCCTGACCTCTAGCGATGAAAAAAAATAAATAAATAAATATATTTAAAAAAATTTTTTTTAAAAAATACAACTACGATAAACTGCTCAAGTCCTCATGTATTAATATTCTTCTGGACTTGTACAGTTCTGATTGTTATAATATGATTTCCTTCAGTTGCTGTTGAATGTTACAAACACTTCACCAGGTTGTCTTCTTGTAGTGGGATTTTTCTTCGGCTTGTTTAAGTTGTTATACAGGTTGTAGATGAGTCGTCCACATTCTTGGAATGGTTAGACCATCGTTTTTGTTGAGATTTGGGTTATGTTTGAGCATTTCACATGACTCTTTAAATTTCCTCTCAAACCAGGTTTTGGTGTGGTGTAGGGACTTGGTATTTTTCCAATCAATTCTGTGGTATGTTTGGAGTGCATGATCAGAAAGGCTGGTTTTTCCAAAATGGAAGTATTTAATGTGTTGTTTGTGCTCGTCTTGTCTAATTGGGATAGTTCGCCCTGTTTCCCCTATGTATGGTATGTTACATGTGCATTGTATTTTGTATACCCCTGGGTGGGCTAGGTGTGGAAGAGGATCTTTAGAAGAACTGAGTAGGTGTCTTAACTTATTCGGGGGTTTAAAGGTGGTTTTAATGTTGTATTTGCATAGTGTTCTGTCTATTTTTTCAGAAATGCCTCTAACATAAGGAATGGCAATAGCATTCCTGAAATCTTTTTTGTTCTTACTGGTATCTTTGTGGAGGATCTTGTGAATAGTTTTTTTTTTTACTGTATCCATTTTTTTATAAATGTTTGGTTGATGATCTTGTATTCCTGGTTTAGAGCTTGTTCATCAGAACAAATAGTTTGAGCTCTGTGTTTAAGGCTTATGACACCTAGTTTTTGTGTTGGGTGGTGGTAATATTTTTTGTGTATGTATTGGCCTGTGTATGTGTAGGTTTGCGGTAGACTGAGAAGGAGACACAGCCAGAGGGAAGACGTGTGATAAGTGTGTCTAGGAATGGAAGAGAGTTGTTTTTTTTTCAATTTCAGTGGTGAATTGGATACGTTTGTGTTGTTTGTTTAGGTGGCTAAGGAATGTATTTAGTGCTTCGCAGCCGTGGGGCCAAATAGCGAAAATATTATTATTATTATTATTATTCGTGACACCTCCAAGGAGTCCAAAGACTCATTGCGGGAGGACACCTACAACTGTCTCAACCACTACATCAAACCTCTACTACGAATCATCTCCATCAACGCCATCTACCGCTCACCTCCACCACTACCACAACTAGTGTTTTTTGTCTGTAAATTGCATGTCTGAAGGGCCGATTTGTCTGTTTATCTATATATTGTTGATGTATCTGAGCCAAATTTTGGGCTTTAGACATGCTGTCTCTAGAGTACGTTGCTCAAAGTCTTCCATATAAAAGTTAGCTATTGGGCGGGGAAAAGCGGTGAGCTCATGGCTATACCTTCTTTTTGAAGGTAAAAATTGTTTTGCCACACGAAATATCTGGAGTGGAGGACGTGGGAAAAGAGGGCCGTGATGTCGTGTGGAAATATGCAGCCAAGTCTTTTGGTCTCTCGCCAAAGCAATTGGCCGTAACTTCTGCCCAACACTATTCCCACCCTTATCATACCCAGATGGCTCTATTGCATCATCACCCACAGAAAAAACCAATCTTATGGCTTCATACCTTGCTTCCAATGCATGCATAACTGACAATGTTAAATGCCCCCCAACCATTCCAGACACCCAACATACAATGCCCCTATATCCTCTCCAGGATGAGATCAGAAAAATACTGTCCAAATTAGATACAAAAAAGTCTCCTGGCCCTGATGGCATTCCTCCAAATGTTCTGAAAGTTTGCGCACCAGAACTATGTTGCCTATATATACTCTATTACTCCACTGTAACCTATCCCACAAACTGGAAATTGGCCTGTAATTCAACCCATTCCTAAGAAGGGTGACAAGTCACTACCGTCCAAGTACCACCCTGTCTAGCTTACCTCAGTCCTGTCTAAAGTAATGGAAAAAATCATCAATTCCCAACTCCTACACTACCTTGAAGACACCTACCTAATAAACGACTGCCAGTATGGATTCCAAGCCTTTATACCAGGTCTGGCACAAAAGCTTACTAAGCAAACTGCCATCATTTGGTCTGACCCAGGACTTCTAGTTGGATTGCCAGCTTTCTGTCTGGACTCACACTGTGTGTGATGGTGGATGGCTCCCTATCCTCTCACCATTCAATTAATGCTTGGGGTTCCACAAGGTTCTGTCCTCTCACCAACCCTCTTCCTGCTATAATCAGTGACCTACTTCAGTTGACCTCCAACCCAATACACAGTTTTTCAGACGACAGCACATTACACTCCTCACTTTCATTTGATAAACCTTACCCTACACAACTCACCTCAACTTACAGAACATCAACCACCACCATCCTTACTTCCGATCCCCAAGCCATCCTACAATGGGGTTCGAATAACCTCATCAATTTCAGTGCTAATAAAACCCAGTTCTGCCCTATTTTCCATAAAAAAGAACCATTTTTTCTCAGTATCCTTTTTGATGATACCCAAATTTCCAGACAGCTTGAGATCTCTCTCTTCTTGGAATTATCCTCACATCAAACCTCTCCTGGCATAAACACACTGCATCCTCAGCTTCAAAAAAAACTAGGATTTCTATTTCGATCAAGATGTTACTTCACCCCCTGAACAGCTGTTAACATTATACAAATCACAAATCCACCCAGCTATTGAATATTGTTCCCACATATGGGATGGGACCCCCTAAAAGCTCCCTCAAAATGCTTGACTCAATACAGTGGAGAGCAATTAGACTTATTAATGGCCCATCTCTTACCAACTCTCTCCCCCCACTTTTGCACAGACGTTTGGTTTCTGCAATATGTATATTCTACAAATATTTCCATGGGAAATGCTCATCTGAAATAACATCAGTAATTCCTCCACTCAGTACTGAGCTTGTTGGAACACGTGCAGCTGCTGCTCAACATCCCTTCACAGTATACACCTAGAAACAAACAGAACAAGTTTCTTTTCCTCCTCCATCCCTTCAACCGCTGCACTGTGGAACAATCTCCCACCTGCTGTGTTTCCCAAGGAATACAATTTACAGTCATTTAAATCAAATGTAAACAAGTTCCTTCTCTCCCAACCCACTACCCATACATGGTACTAATGTATTGTAGGTTGATCAACCAACCTCTTATGTATGGGCACAACATTAAAAAAAAAAAAAAAAAAAATTGCATTATGGTTTAAACTAATAAGCATGCAGTTTGCTTGGCTAAATCCCAAATTGCTAGCATATCTTCATTTGTTTAGTATACAGACAGATACTCAACAGGTCGCATCACAAGAAGATAAAGATCAGAAACTCTGGTTGGTTCTTAAAAGGCAATGTCGAGTTCTCTTCCCAGTTATTCAGCTTTGACTCGTAAGCATGCCTGGAATTTATTATTATGGTAGTTATGTTGATGATATCCTATGTATTGGCAATGAGAGTTTCACATTAAAACTGTTCGAGTCTTGTAACACCTTTAACCTTACGAAGTTCACCATTCAATATGAGAAATAAATATCATAACATTACCATTACTACTTGCATCAAATCACAAAGAAAAAACACAAACAAAACAATATCAACAGAAATCATGACCGAAATATCTCTTCATGCTATATTATTAACACAGCACAGATATTAAAAAGAACTAGAAGAACTGATCAGCATGTAGTGAACACACACACTGACCCTATATCTCGCTCACATAGCACCTGCCTGACTGGTTGGCTGAGTGGTTAGTGCACCCACTCTCCAACAACAGGCTGCCATTCGAATCTCACCACGTGCATGTATGTTTGCAATTGTCTTCAGGTGGAGATGAATTTCATTGCTCAGTACGAGACCACCATTCTGCTTATTACAGGCCTGAAGTGGCTTGAAAAAGTACCATGTTTGGCTTCTTGAGCAGGGTTTTTAGACTATGTAAAAATAAATTAAAAATACAAAAAATGTGTAAAATTCATAAAAAAAAAAAAAAAATAAAAATTCCCCTTTACTCTCAGATTAAGCTCCACAACAAACTCATAACTTCGATAAAGAGCCAAGAGGCTATTTTTCCGGCGGCATAAATTAAGTTAAGGGAATAATAAATCCCTCATTATTTTAAAGCCAGATACAAAGCTCGGAGATCGAAATCTAAGAGTTTCATGCCGAATAACTTATTTTCTACTTTCACCCCTTATAATCTGATAACTTCTTCTTCTTCTTCTTCTTCTTCTGCAGCTTCTCCCACTTAAGTGGGGTCACTGTTTATTATGAGTCTCCTCCACGCCTTCCTGTCTTGGGCTGTCACCACATCCAAGTTCTTCATCTTCAAGTCCTCTTCTACCAGCTCCCTCCATCTCTTCTTTGGCCGCCCACGCTTCCGCCTTCCTTGCACATCCATCTGCATGACCCTTCTTCCCACATATTCGTCCTCTCTCCTCATCACATGACCAAACCATCTCAACCTTGCCTCCTGTATTTTCGCTCCTATTATAATCTGATAACATTATTCAAAAATATCTAGCACACTATTATTATTGCTGGCTGCCAGTGTATAGTATAGATTTTGGGGTTTCTGATCATTTTAATTTAAAATTTTGTTCTTCTCTGTATTTCATTATTATTATACAAGACTTCCATGCAGTCATAAGACTCATTGTGGGAGGCCCATCATAAACAACACAAAGCCGACATACCATTCCTTAAACTCATTTACTGTTCTTGTTCTCACTACCCTAAACAGCTACTACTCACCCTCTTACTCACCACTTTCATTCATAGTATCCAGGAATGATCTTGTCCTTGCTTCTTCTTCCTCTTGCTCTACCATGCAATAGAACTACCCAGTGTCACTCGTGTAACTATCCTCAACAGTTTCATCATCATCAATTTTCTGATATGTACCCTCAAGAGGTGTTCAGGTGTAATTCTGTACTATGACAGCACTACATAAGATTAAATTAGCATTAATCTCCTGTCAAGAATTTTTCTCCAGTTATTCTCCAAAATTGTCATATCTAACATTTCATTCTTCTAAGGCATTTTTGACTGAATCAATCCTCCTAGGCCTTGGTTTTCCTCTGGATCTCTTTCTTGCCTTCTTTGTGTCAAACACCTGTTTTGCTAACTTTTCCTCATCCATTTCTATTTACATTATGAATCGTTTCTTTCATGCTTACACTGTGATCAGAATACACCATGAAAAATTATGGAGACAACTACCGTGTTAGAGCAAAACTTTAGTTTAATATAAATCAAAATGAACACGCGACGCTTCGACCTTCATATCAAGGTCATTATGTGGAGCATACACATATATACAAAGAAACAAGCTGCACTACAATCTACATGATTTGCTAAAGTTACTGACCAACCGTTACAACAATTATTGGCCTGACCTCTGGTGAGAAAAAAAAACTTTACTACATCAAAGCTAGAGTCCTATTATTATCTGTTAGGTTACAAAATTAAATTGGGCTGGAGAGCAACATGTTTTTATATATAAATAAAATTTGCTAGTTCAGATAAATCATTATTCAGTTTTATTGTTTGTCCTAAGCAATTGTAGTAGTCAAGTTGTTCTATAGGGATGTTATCAATACATAGATGACTGTCACTTGTGTAGATGTTTTTGATCTATTTTGTTTTTTCTAGATTCATTTCTAAGCCTATCTTACTGCTGTTTGTGTATATTTTTTCACCCATTTCTTCTAGGTATTTTAGGTTGTGGGATATCAGTACTAGATCATCAGAAAACATAAGGATTTGTAGTTTTTCACCATCTATGCTTATTCCTCTGTTTAGGTCTGTTTTTTTCACATTATATTCTAAAGTGCTGGTAAATAGATTTGGGGAGATCACATTGCCTTGGCAGACCCCTCTCTTTATATCTGTATTTATAGGTTGATCAAATAGGGTTATTTATGTGGTCTGATTTTTGTTAATTTCTTTTATCATGTGGATGTATGTAGGGGTCACATTTATTTCCACTGATGACTGCATTGTGTTCTATGGTATCAAATGCTTTTTTAAAATAAATCAATAAAGAGGAAACATAGAAGGCTTCAGTATTCTCTGCATTTTGCTGTTAGTTGCGAAATGACCTGGATATGATTTACTGTGGAGAAGCCTCCTCTAAATCCTGCCTGCTCTCTACTGGAGTTGTCTTCGAGAGTGTTTTGGATTCTGTTCAGTATCACAAATTTCACAGGCTTCTTTAAATTTTCTTTCATGCCAGGTTTTTGTATGATGTAAAGAGCAGGTATTTTTCCAATCAGTTTGGTGTAAGGTATTGAGATCGTGATCTGAGAGGCCTGCTTCACCGAAATTGTTATATTTAATGTGTCTTTTGTGTTCTTTTTTACCTATAGGGATTGTCCATCCAGTTTCATCAATATAAGGTAAGTTACAGGTGCAGTAGATGCAATAAACTCCAGGATGTGCCAATGGGAGGAGAGGATCCTTAGATGAGTTGAATATGTTTTTTAATTTTATAGACAGTTTAAAAGTGGCATTAAGATTATAATGGTGTAGGAGTCTATTGATTTTTTTCTGATAACCCTTTAATGTATGGGATGGCTATAGTTTTACTGTAATCTATATTCTTTTTTGATGAAGTTTTATGAAGAACTTTATTAATAGTATTTGTCATAGTCATTATTTATAAATGTGTTGCTAATAATCTTTAATTATTTTTTAAGAGCTTGTTGATCAGAGCAAATTGTTATAGCTCTGTTTTTAAGGGTGTTAATGTTAATGGCTCTAAATTTTTGCGATGGGTGGTGATGTGAGTTAGCATGTATGTATTGGCCAGTATATGTCTGTTTGCTGTAAACCGTGAAGGATAGACTGCCTGAGGGAAGATGTGTGACCAGTGTATCCAGGAACAGGAGCAAGCTCTGATTTTCAATTTCAATAGTAAATTGTATGCGTTCGTGTTGTTTGTTCAGGTGGCTAAGGAATGTGTTTAAAGTTTGTCGACCGTGTGGCCAGACGAAAACATCGTCAACGTATCTAAGCCACGCTGTAGGTTTTAGAGTAAAGGAATCAAGAGCACTTTGCTCAAAAGCTTCCATATAAAAGTTAGCAATTGTGGGGGATAGTGGTGAGCCTATGGCCATATCTTCTTTTTGTAGGTAAAATTTATTTTGCCAGAACGTAGTATGTGGACAAAGAGGGCCATAATGTCGGGCAGAAATTTGTTCTGTAAGAGAAGAATTGTGTCAATGATCGGGACATTTGCGTAAAGGGGAGAAACATCAAAACTGACTAATTAATCATCTTTGCTGAACGTTATATGTTTTTAATTTTGTTTATAAAGTGTTGTGTTTTCTTTATATATGCTCTTAAAAGTATTCTATTTAAGTGGCCATAGCACTTAGATTAGCTCTGTTGACACATTCTTGAATGCTAATCATGTCAAGTTTCTCCTTTCTAATATCTTTATTTTTAATATGATTCTGCCATTGATGGCATCAGTTAATTCCCCTAATTTTTCTCAGAACAACCTTCATATCTGTGGTCTCTAGTCTTTGATCAAGTGCTTATTTTCTAACCCATCTCTCAGATCCATAACTTAAGAAACTAAGCTTTGTTTATTCTTTGTTTGTTTGCCATCTACACTAAAAACCGTACCTAAATAGCTAAAATATTTTACTTATTCTGTGGGTTCTCATTGAGAATGCAGTTTTTTTATGTTTCTGCCTATTTTCAAAGTTTTGGTATTTTCATGCCAAATTTTGACAGCTGTTATTGAATTTAGTTAGGGACTCCTGCAGACTTGTACTGGATATGTTTAGTAATACATCATTATCATCTTCATAAAGCAACAAGCTAAGCTTGATATCTTCATTTCTAATATCAGGTTTAATGCTACTTCTTTCATAATGTGATCCATATAGATGATGAATAAAAGTGGAGATAATATGCATCCTTGTCCCCTTATTTTACATCACACCATCTTCCTGTATTTTTATCAGTTCTAAGTGTTAATTTACAACTTAAATAAACTAGGTATTGTGAGAGAGACTGATTCTGTATAATATTCCAGTTATGCCATATAGCCCTTTTCTCTGAGCATCTTGCCATATGCCGTTTCTAAATCTACAAAACTCATTTATTATTTTTATATATTAATTGTTATTTTATTATATTAAAAATAAAATAAAATAACATGCCTTCATTATATTCTCATGATTTCTCAACTATTTCTCCTAAAGGGAAAATCTGATCTTGACAACTTCTATTTAATTTGAACGTGGCTTCTCTGAGTTTCTCTTCCACAATCTTTCTCACCTTCTTTTCAAGTATGCATAAATTTTACCTAAAACACTTTAGAGCAATTCTTCTGTAATTCTTACTTTATTCAGCTTTTTTTTTTTTTTTTTTTAATAGATGGGAACTATGTAAACTTCAGCACATTCTCTGAAAACATGGTGAAATCCCATCCGATACCATGGTCTTATTCACATTCAGAGAACTTAGTATTTGTAACACACTCTCATGCACTTTTAAACCTTTAACACTCCTGTTTTTTCTAGCAATAAAACCATTTTTTACAGGACGAAATATTCCATTTAAGTGATCTTTAAACAACTTCAGTTGCTCTACTCCCATTTTTGTCTAACAGTGTCATTCTTCCACAATTATTTCTCCTCCTACTGACTATATAACCAAAGAATTTCTCTGGATTTTCCTTTCTCTTCTCATATTCCAGTTTTGCCTTCTTTACCGTGCTAATCACTTTCCAAGCCTGAGTCTTATATTCCTCATGTAACTGCTCTCCGACTTGCCTTATGCATTTTTCATAACCTCCTTTTCATCTGCAGTTCCCATTTGATATCATTAGTCATCCACTTTACACCAAACCTTGTTCTCTTTTGCACTTGAGGTATATAACTTGCTGATAGTAAATAATAAATTTCTTCTCTAGTTCTCATACACTGGTGATCTCTTCCTTCCAATTCTTCCATCCATGGAACTGTCCCAAGCTGATTTCTAAGATTATTATAATCATCTGCCTTATAATTCCACATAAATTCTGTTCTTTTCAATACTTCTGCACATCTATTCATCCCCCAATTCAAGACCAAATAACCACTCTCTCCAACTGGGAATGGGGATGATATTATTATTATTATTAGGTGACACCTCCAGGAAGTCCAGAGACTCATCAGGAGAGGGTACCTACTCTACAACTCTCTGTCTTCACCAACTACAGCGAACCTCATCACCAACACCATCTACTTCCCACTACCAACACCACTAGTATTTTTACAGACAATCACAAACATCCCTGCCCACAGCAGGATTCAAACCCACAGCCTTTTGGCCAGAGAGCGGATACACTAACCACTCAGCCAACCAGGCTGAGTATATTTCAGTTATAAACAGGTCTGAGTAATTATCACCAGGTGCTGAGTGATAATTACTTAAGGCAGCATTTGATGGAGGAGACTAGGGGTGGAAGAGTATTGGACCTGGTCATAGGATCAGAAGAGCTATCCATAACCAAGGTGAGAACATTGCCTCTGATTAATGAAAGTGACCATGCGGTCTTGACTTGGGAGATTGTAAAACATGAGGAATATTCTATCCAGAAGGGGTATATGTGGAACTACAAGGCAAGTGATTATGACATGCTTAGGAAAAAGCTTAAATCTACCATGGCTTAAAACACTGCAGAGTAAGGATGTTAGTAGTGCATGGGATATAGTTAAGGGTCATCTAGAATGGCTGTGCCTTCTTTTTGTAGGTTGAAAGTGAAAGTGTTCTGTCACACAAAATAGCCAGAATATAGTACATACAGAAAGAGCGTTGTGATATCAGCAGGGAATTTGGCGTGTAATAGAAGGATTGTGTCCCTGACTGGGACATTTGTGAAGAGGACACAGACTTCAAAACTGAGTAAAAAATCATTTTCTTCCAGTGTGATGTCTTTGATTTTGTTTACAAACTGTTGTGTGTTTTTAATATGAATTGAAACATCAGGAAATTAAAATAATTATTTATAACACAGTTGTCCATAATATGTGTAAAATGAAGCTGATCACCTTGTAACACTAATGGAAAGGAAAGGATAAGTCGCAGATGTGGTAGAGTTCCAAGGGAGTGAAAGAGGGCAAAATTATTCCTTTGCATAAGGAAGGTTCTAAAGAGACTACAGTAGCAAATTATAGACCAATCAGTATCTCAGGTATGGTGGTAAAAGTACTAGAAAAATTGGTAAAAAAGAGAATTCAAGAATGGATAGATAAAAATATGATACTGTATGGTGGTCATCCATAGCTTTGTGAAGGGTCGGCCATATTTTAGTAATTTACTAACTTTTTATAATAGAGGTGAGTTGGATTAAGGAAATGGCTGCACGATGATTTTGCTGGATTTTGCAAAGTCATTTGACAGAATAACACATGGAACACTGTTGACAAATTAAAACATATGGGGATGGATATGACACTGGTTAAGTGGATAAGAGGGTGTCTGCAGATACCAAAAAGTGGTATATGGAGAGGCAGAATCGAGGCAAAAACAGGTGACTAGTGGTGTGCCACAAGGTTCAGTGCTGGTACCATTGCTGTTTAATTTTCATATAAATGATATAGGAAATAACCTGAAAGGAAATATTTTATTGTTTGCTGATGATGGGAAATTAGGTAGAGTAATAGTTAATCAAGGCAATGTGAAGAGCTTGCTGGATGATTTAAATAGGCTGTCAGTATGGGCAAAAGTTACATTTCGTGACATAAATCAGTTAATGTCAAGAAATGTAAAGTTATGGATTTTGGGATAAATGGATTACAAGCTGTGTATCAAATTGATGGCACTGTACTCCAGGAAATAGATGAAGCCAGAGATTTAGGGGTGGTGCTAGACATAGAGTTAAAGTTTAAAGGACATATTGCTAAGATAACACATAAGATTACTTGACTAGTGAAGAACACATTTACAAGTAGAAATAAGGAAGTTGTAATTCCTCTTTATAAGGCCTTGATGTGCTCACAATCTGAATTACTGTGCTCAAGTCTGGTCTCCTGTGTTTCTTGGGTATGAGGAAGTGATGGAGAGGATTCAGAGGCCAGTGAGCAAGATGTTGAATGTCCTGTGGAATGTTCCCTATGAGGATAGATTGAAGATGTGTGGATTGCAGAAATTGGTTGATAGGAGAATAAGAGAAGATATGACAGAAACAGTTAAGTTGCTTAAAGGATTTTACACGATAGATGCAGAGGAAATGTTTCAACACTTGGCTAGCGGGACCGGAACAAGAGGTCATCCCTGGAAGTTGAATAAAGGTGTGGTCAGTATTGGTATCAGAACTAGAATTATTGCTTGGAGAGTGGTGGATGAGTGGAATGGGTTGCCAGAGTCAGTTGTGTTAATGGGTTCAAGGAGGGGTATGATAGATTTGGTCTCTTGCAATGAGTCTTTGGACTCCATGGAGGTGCCCATATAATAATAAAATAAAATAAAATTCAACAAACTCCAGGGCAGTTTGTTGAATTTATAAATCATTATTTAAAATAGATCACTTATCTGCTTATTTCCTTTGTGTCTAGTTGTTGTTAGCATATGGGAGTATTCAGGATACCAGTGTTGGCATTTGGATATGAGATGAGGTATTGGTTATAATATACTGTTTCCTTCCCAGAGAGGCCAGTGCTGGCCACCATAATTTCCCAAAGTGTTCTATATCTGTAGATAAGTGTGTGGTCACATGCTACTTTACCTATTTTGAGAGATGAACAACTTGAGTTTCTGGGAGAAAAATCTCTCTGCCTCTGTACGAGACCTGCTAACTCACCTTTAGTTGAAAAGACCTGGTAAAGGTTCCTCACGTCATAGAATGGGAATCAAACCCAGGTTTTTCCAACCATAGGGCTTCATCTATACTGACTGAACCGCTGAGGCCCCCATTGTGTTCAGTTTAACCTATGTATAGTAGATTTCACATACATTTTATTTTGGTATACCCCCTGGTGTGATAGAGGGAATCCTTGAGAGTGCTAATCAGGTGTTTCAATTTTATAGGAGATTTAAAGGTGGTTATTATATTATTTTTTTTTTTTTATTTTCTACCTTTTTTTACCCCTTATAAACCTTTTATATAGGTATAGATATAACTTTGCTGTAGTTACTGTTGGTCTGGTGTGTTGTATTTCTATTGAGAAATTTTTTCTGTTATCTTCAAATTTTCAAAAAGGTGAATGCATTGGCATGTTATGTTTAGGTTCACAATATACATTATAATATGATAGACAGCCTACTGGATGGCAGGTTACAGGTGTATCTAGGAATGGTAAGAAGTTTTTGTTTCTTCATTCTGTCATGAACTTTATTTGTGTTGTTTGTTTAGATGGCAAAGGGAAGAGTTGAGGACTTGTATTCCAGGACCAAATTACAAATGTGTCATTTACATATCAAGTCAGGCATTTTTAGAATAAAGTTCTCTAAGGCTGTTTGAATGTTTCCTTATAGAAACATGTTTCCTCTCTTTCCTGATAGGAAAGAGAGCAGTGAGCCCATGACCGTATTTCAAACTTAATTCTACATGGATGGTAGAAAAATTGTGTTGCATGTTGTTGATTGGATTGTTCATAAAAAGAGCAGTGATGTTGGAGTTCACTATGAGATCTTGAATATCAAGAATATAGTTTTCACTTTCTGTATATAGTGTTAAGTATTTTTAATCCATTGGTGGAGGAGGGGGAAGAAATACCAGCTCCTTGAATGTTGCTTCTAATTTTGTGTCATCCTAGATAAGTCAAGATATCAATACTTTTCACATCTTGCACACATCTAAATGGCATGCCAATTTTATCAATTTT
This sequence comes from Typopeltis vanoorti, assembly GCF_054136105.1. Lineage (NCBI taxonomy): Eukaryota > Metazoa > Arthropoda > Arachnida > Uropygi > Thelyphonidae > Typopeltis > Typopeltis vanoorti. Next base: position 26,598,080 of record NC_143552.1, read on the forward strand.
TGATAGTGTGTAGATTTGGGTGTGTGTGGGGGGGGGACGAGTAGAATAGTGTGCCATTAATTTTTTTGTTACCTCAGATGACTAAGATGTAACCTCTTTCAGTAACACTAACCAGTTTTGTTTTTTATTCTCTTTTTCAGATCATAATTGACTGCTGTGTATTGGTATCAAATATAAACAAAATTACACATGCAAACCTGTGAATTACTGTTTGAATTAATTCACTGGTTTTGACTGTGTATATTTCTGCTCCTTTACATTTTCAAAGAAACTAATATTTCCTAAATAATTGTTTAATAATCTTTATCTTAGGATGTAGTAAAAATGTTTAATATCTTTAAATTTGCTAATGATTCATTTTTTAAACAGTTTCACATGCGTCGTCTTGAGCAACTTTGTGTCCAGTATCTTGAGGCAGCCATTAACTATAGAAACGTTCTAGTTGCTCTGCAAAATGCATCAGATTTGAAACTTGATTTCATTAAGGTCAGTGTAAATAACTAAAATAAATTCTTCCTTGAATAAGCATGCATAATTTCAAAACTCAGCATAGGATATGAAAATGATATCGATTTCAAAGTAGCTAGTTTTAAATGATTCAGGTTTTAGATGAACTTTCTCTTATATTAGCATTATAAAATAAAAATGAATCTGCAAATAGAATTGCATCTCATCCTCACATAAAGATAATGCAGTTTGCACCTGGCCAAAACTTAGTTTGTTTCTCCAATCTTGGGACTATTCCTCTAAATTACTAATGAATACATGGGTGGTGCTTAAATTAACCCATTGTGTTTTATATCTGTGAATGTTGGAAATATTTTAATTCTAATCCAAAATATTAATTTAAAAAATAACAAATAGGTGAAATATGGTGCTATGAGCAGGAAAAGATAGTGAATTTTGCATATCACTTGAGCATAAGGTTGTTTAAATGAAGTAGTAAGACTGATTCTACAGTCATTTAACTTGTGCAATGGGTCTTACTTTGCCTGAATGCACCTTGCTTGTGAAATGTTTCTATAGGAATAGGGAAAATGATGTAGCAGCAGCACTTTGCCAGTATAGATGCCTAAAGACTTTATGAAAAGCTCCAATGACACCAAATGTAGTGTGGTGCATTGTTCATCCATTTGAAGAGACAGGCAGTTTGTCAGTTCAACCAGGAAAAGAATATAAATCGAAATTCTGCAAAAGACTGAAGATATTGCAACTGCAGTTGTTGAGCAGTCAAATGAAAATGCTGTAAGTTCATGCAGTGCAGATACTGTAGCAAGACAATCAAATCTGTAATACACAGTCGTGTGGAGAACTTTTGCATCAAGCTTTGCAATGCTACCTGTATAAACTCAGCCACAGCCAAGAATTGCAACCGGGAAATACCAGCATCCAAGAAACATTTGTGTAGATATTTCTTGAATGCATAGAGGTGAATGAGGATTGGCTTTGGAACATCCTATGGAGTGATGAAGTGCATTTTCGTGCTCATGGAGTAGTAAACACTCTTTTTCCCCGCATCTGAATTACATAGAATCCCCTTGCATTTCATCAAGGGAAATGCAAGGGGATAGGGAACTTGATTTCATCAAATTCCCTTACATTTGCTGAAGGTCACAGTATGGATAGGATTTATAGCCAAGTTGATTATCAGGGTATTTTCCTTTGAAGAAATCTATCAAACAGATCTGTCACCTGCATGATCACGGTTGCATGTTATTGGGACATGTTGAGCATTTTGTCATTCCACATTTGCAACAAAGAGGGTGCCTGAACACAACAGCGTGGATGCAAGATGAGTACCTTCCCACATAGGGCATGAAGTTCAACAATTATTGTGTCATCATTTCACAAAGGATAGGGTAATTAGTTACTCATTTTCTATGAAATAGCTGCTACGTGTATCAGACCTTAACCCCCTATGATTTTTGGCTTTGGGGGTTACCTCAAAAGCATGCCGTATCAGGCCAAAGTTCTGCAGATTTGAAAGACAAAATTACACATCATGTGTGAAACCTTTCAACAGATCAGTTGCATTCTGCTGTAGACAGTGCTATATGGTAGTATCACCTATTTTATCCAACACAAAGGCCAACACATTGAATATCATCCCCATAGATCATCTGGATCTCCTTGACAGCTTCTTGCAGCATGTCAGCTCTCTGTAATATGTTTTTTGTATCACATTATTTTATGAAATAAACATTATGGAATAACATTGTTTCTCATTGACTCTGAATCATTTCACAATCACATACCATCTAGTTCACATTAATGTAATTTTCTCCCACTTACAGTGGCATATTTCCCCTGGTCATATTTTAACTAATTTTTTTTTGTCAAAATCTTCTCCATGATCTGATTAGGATACTCACCACGTTTGAGGGAATTTAGAGAATTTCATCTACTAGTTCTCTCTATACAGACTGCTCCGAACATGGGTATTTTTATTTGAAACACCCTGTTCTATATGCGAGTTATGAAGTCATTGTAAAGATCTGATAATTCCCACATTTAATTCGCTCTCTCTCTCTCTTTTTTTTTTTATGTTATAATTTAACAATATGTGCTTTTGTTTAATTATTCTTCAAATAAAAAATAATTCTTTAATTGCAGCTAGAATATTCATTACATAAAATTTATCTGTTTTAATTTTAAAAAAAAAATAAGCTTTTTCAGAAGAGGAAATCTTTAGGTTGTAGCATGGAATTCTGAAGTACTTAAAGGTGACCACTGATAATTTTCACTAGAAATGAACTTTCAGATTTACTAAAAATGAACTAAGAAAAGGAAGATGGAACTCATTTCTAAGAAAAAATCAACATATATTTCAAATTTCAGTGGCAGTAACTTCAAGAGGTAAGTGTCTTCTGCAGTTGTGACGTGTAGAAAGCTTTTGATGGCGTTCAGAATCCAGAGATAAGATCTTTCCTTCCTATTTCAAGAGAAGAAAGTTAGGGTCATTAGAGAACAGATCCCTTGACTATGTATAGGCTGACTGGTATCTTCAGTCAGCTTCACTTCAGTAATTGATTATAATTTAATATTAATGTAATTCCTAAACATCATAAACTTACTATTCACATAAATTACATAAAGAAAAATAAAGCACTGAATATAGAACACATTTTGTTTGAAGTATTCATCACTCCATTAGAATGAAATGGACAGTTACATCAAGCAAGAATGAAATGACAACTACTGTTACATAGTGTTTTCTTTCTATTGCCCTCTGGCCAGTTACTTGATGCTATTAGGAACTTGTGGGAAACTGTAAACATATTCATGAATAGCTGTAAAACAAGCTTATCTAATGGGCTGTGGAGCACAAGGCTTGTTATAGAGATGTAAAAGTGAATGTAGGGAGAAGTTGATTGATTGGTTGGTTGGTTTATTGGCACAAGAACAGCAGAGGTCATACTGCACCATAGCAAAGGTTACAGCAATACATAGTCAAAGACAAACTAGTAAACAATATGCATGTACCAAGCCAAGCAATGCAGTGTATATATATAAATGGAATTGTAGCAAAGGTTACAGCAGTACATAAATAGTGCAAGAGAAATTAGTAAACAATATGCATGCCCAAAAATTAAATTAGCAATCAATTTTTGTCTGCATATAAACCAAATTACAGCAAAGGTGATAGCAATAGACAAGGTCAAAGGCTACAGCAGGACATAAATTATCCAATGGGCTGTGGAGCACAAGGCTTGTTATAGGGATTTAAAAGTGAATGTAGGGAGAAGTCGATTGGTTAATTGGTTTATTGTTTATTGGCACAAGAACAGCAGAGGTCACACTGCACCATAGCAAAGGTTACCGCATTTTGATGCCATTCAGAATCCAGAGATAAGATCTTTCCTATTTCAAGAGAAGAAAGTTAGGGCTCAGTGTCATTAGAGAACAGATCCCTTGACTATGTATAGGCTGACTGGTATCTTCAGTCAGCTTCACTTCAGTGATTGATTATAATTTAATATTAATGTAATTCCTAAACATCATAAACTTACTATTCACATAAATTACATAATGAAAAATAAATAAATATATATATATATATATTTTTTTTTAATTTTAATTTTTATTTAATATTTACATTTTTTAATATTTAATTTTATTTTTATTTATACGCTAACCACCTGGTCTGGTTGGCCGAGTGGTTAGCATATCCGATCTTCAGCCAAAAGGCTACGGGTTCAAATCTTGCCGTAGGCCTGGATGTTTGTGATTGTCTGTGAAAATGGTAGTGGTGGGCAATAGATGCTGTTGGTGTAGTTGCAGTTCATTGTGGGTGATGGAGATAGAGAGTTGTAGAGTAGATGCCTTCCCTTGATGAGTCTTTGGACTCCTTGGAGGTGTCAAGTAATAATAATATATATATATTATTTATATATATCATCATCATCATCAGTTGCATCTTGGGACTGGTAGCTCAGCAACAATTTCCTCCATTCTGCTCCATTATTGGCTTTCTTCTTAATCTCCTGGTAACCCCTCAAACCCATGCTTTCTTTGACTTGGTCAAGAAAGCTTTTTCTTGGTCTGTCTCTTTTTCTTTTCCCCACTATTTTGCCTTCAGTTATTCTTTTCACAAGTCCATCATGACGAAGTATATGTCCATACCACCTATCCCTTCTAATTTTGATCTATTTAATTAGATTTCTTGTTTCATTTATCTCTCTTAGGACTTGTTCATTTGATTTTTTTTCTGTCCATTTTATTTTGTTCATGTGGTGCCAGTATAACATTTCAAAAGCCTCCAATCTTCTTGCATCTTCTCTGCCTAGAATACAGGTTTCACATCCATACAGTGCAGTGCTCCATATCAATGTCTTTACTAATTTTTTTTTCAATCGTAGGTTGAGGTTTTCTGTTAGAATGCTTTTCATCTTAGAGAATCGGGCTTTTGCATTGTTTATTCTTGATCTTATGTCTTCTCTTGTTCTGCCATCTTCTGTTATTAGGCGTCCTAAATATTTAAAGCTTTTCACTTGTTTTATTTGTTCTCCGCTGATGTCCATATGCTCTGTATTGATAGGGATTTTGCCTATAACAATGATTTTAGTCTTATCTGTGTTGATTTTCATTTTATATTTTTCAAGGTTATTATTTAGTAATTCTAGCATTGTTTTTAACGTCCTTCTGTTTTCTGCTACAAGGATGTCATCAGCAAATCTTATACACATGACTTGCTCACCATTTATCTTTATGCCACTATTTATTTTATCTTTAGTTTCCTGAATGGCCTTTTCAATATATAAATTAAATAAAAGTGGTGAAAGTATGCATCCTTGTCTTACTCCACTCCTTATATTTATTATTTTCTCCTTATCATTGATTTTATTCAGTCCATTTTGATTTTTGTAAATTTGATAAATTATTTTCCTATCCCTCAAATCTATGTCGATATTAGTTAGACAATTTAGGAGTATTTGCTGGTTTACTTTATCAAACGCTTTCTCTAAATCAAGGAAGCAAATGTAAGTATTTTGACTAAGGTCTAATCTTCTCTCTATTATAGTTCTTAAACAGAGTATTGCCTCTCTTGTTCCTTTATTCTTTCTGAATCCAAATTGGTGTTCATCCACTAGACAATGTTTTTTTGAATAATTTTTAGCAGAATTTTGCTGACATGTGGGATTAAAGCTATTGTTCTAAATTGGCTGCATTTATTTGCATTATTCTTTTTTTGGTATTGGTATTATAGTTGATTTCATAAACTCGTTTGGTATTTCTCCTCTATCATAGATTTGGGCTATTAATTGATGGAGTAAGGTTTTTATCTCATCACCTAGATTTTCTAGTAGTTCTATAGGAATATTGTCTACACCTGGACTTTTTCCCCTTACTGATTTCGGACAGTGCTTTATCAAATTCTTCTCGCATTATTGGGGGTCCTAGACTATCTTCATTTTGATTTTCTATGCTGATATCAACATCAAGTTTGTCGTCATTATAGAGATTTTCAAGATAATTCTTCCATTCCATTAATATATCCTCAGATTCTATGAGTAATTTTCCATTTTCGTCTTTGATGGCATTGTTTTTGCTGTTCTTATTAAATTTGAAAGTCAGTTTGTTAATTTCTTTATAGGCTCTCTCTATGTTTTCTTTTTTAAATAATTCATATATGTTATTGCATTGTTCTTCTAGGTATTCTTTTTTGGCTTGTCTACATTTTCTTCTAATTTGATTTTTAAGATATTTGTATTTGGCCACATCTTCTTTAACAGCATTTTTATATTTTCTTCTTTCATCCATAAGGCCAATTTGTTATCCAATGTTTTTTTTTTTTTCTTCTTTTTCTGTATTTTTCAATAATTGATTTGATGAATTTGTAATTAACTCTTTAATCATATTCCATTGATTTTCAATATTGTTGTGACTATTTATGTTTTCTGGAATGTTATGATCAGTTGCCTCTTGGTATCTTCTCTTTACTTCTTTAATTTTTCAAGGTTCCATCTTATTGGTTTGTATCTTTGGATTTGTTTCCTATGTTTCAGTTCTGCTTTCATTAAGACAAGGTTATGGTCACTACTAATGTCTGCACCTGAATAGCTTTTGCAATTTTTTATTTGGTTTCTGTATCTTTTCTTGACCATTATATAATCTATTTGAATCTCCAGGTCTGTCTTCTTCTTTTTAGAACTTGAAATAGTGTATTTGCAATAACTAATTGTTTTCGTGTACAAAATTCTATTAGTTGCTTTCCTCTTTCATTCCTACATCCAAGACCAAATTTTCCTGAAACATTATCATTGCCCTCTTCTCCCACTATAGCATTCCAATCTCCCATTATTATTGTATTGTCTCTGACTTTAAAGCTGTTCCAGATTTCTTCTATTTGTTCATAAATTTCTTCTATTTCTTCATCACTATGTTGTGATGTTGGCATGTAGACCATTATTATATTAAGGTTTAATGGTTCATATATATATATATTTACTGATTCATATATATATATATATATATTTATTATATATATATATGAATATAATATATATATATATATTAAGCCTTAAAGTACAAGCCATTAGGAAAAAGAAAACCAGGACGTCCTCTTAAACGATTCAACGATGACTTCTAAGGCTGGAACAGGCCATACTAGGCCTAAATCCTTGATACATATGATGATGATGATGATATATATATATATATATATATGTAAATTAAGTTTTTTTACCTTGGGAATAATGTATATTAGAGTTACTAAGTAATTTTATAAACTTGGTTATTTTACTCCTAATCCCAAGTAAGCAAACAGTTAAGTTTGCGCCTGAACATAGTTCAAGTCTAAAGGTGGTGCAACACCAGGGCAACTCATTGTAAAGGTGGGTAAAGCTCTGATCACTATTCTTAGTATTTTCCATAATAGGAGTAAAATAACCAAGTTTATAAAATTACTTGGTAACCCTAATAAATATATATATATATATATATATATATATATATATATATATGAAGTTGAACAATGTAATATTCACATATAAATAAAATTACAGCAAAGGTTACTGCAGTACATAAACAGTCAAAGAGAAATTAGTAAATAATATGTGTGTACAAAAATTAAGTTAAGCAGTGCAGTATCTACACATAAACGAGTATGTAGGAAGAAAATTTAAAAATAAATATTTACTAAATTAGCAATAAAATGAAAATTAAATTGCACTATTTGCATAAAAAATTGCATACAGAATACATATGCAATTAATAGAATATTCATGTGAAATGAATATAAAAAGTGTATATAAAAAAAAAAGAATGAATAATTAAATCAGTCTATGCATATGTGTGTATATAAAGTATTAATATACAGTAATCTACCATTTATCTAACCACATCGGAAAGGCAGTTTGCCATTCTGATAATTGAAGATTCAGGTAATTGAAGTACAATTACATGAGGCTGTAACAAAAGTCTGTTGACTTGCAAGGGACTTAATTGAAGGGTCATTCTTTTGAATGCTGGATAAACGGTAGAGTACTATATATATAAAATATATAATCATATTTAAAAACTGTCTACATAAGAATTGTGTATACATATTATGAATGACATTAGCCTCTTAGTAAAAGTTCAAAGTTACCATTTCCCATGTATAGAGAATATTTGTATTGTTCCATAGGTTCTCTTGGCTAGTATAAATACCATGTTTCACAAGACCAGATTTCTCAGCTTAGAGAAAACAGATGTAATCTATATGTTCTGCCATCAGATGTCTATAGTACAACCTATCTGGCCAATTTATGATTGATTTCAGTAAAACAAAGAATCTGGTATGCTCTAAGTGAGCCAAGAAAGGGAGTGTCTCATTCATGGAAGGCAGGATAGAAGAAATCTTGTTTAGTGGCTTGAGTATTATCTGGGTATCCAATTTCTTTGAAATTTTTGAGATGCATACAGAAATATCTTTTATGTAAGGAATGGAAATTCTGTTATTCAAAATTAAGTGGATATTGAATACCACATTATTTCTCAGCCGAATAAGAAACTCAAAGGTAGAAAATCTAATCTAAGAGTTTCATGCCGAATATAGAAAACTATATAAAGTTCGGCGAGTCCAAGCATAAGCCAACACCTGGTAGTGCAATGCTAGGCAACTCATAGTAAAGGTGGAGCAAGCTCCGATTACTGTTCTTAGTATTTTCTCATAATATAAAACGCAGCTCCTAGGAGATGTATTACTATTCTGCATTATGAGAGAAGGTCACTACCCAGACCGGTTTCAACCTTTTTTAAGGTCTCATCAGTGAGTAGGCTGACCTAGATGTAATACTAAGGTTTCAATAGTCAGAGCTTGTATCTTTACCGTACGAGTTGCGAAAAGGTGCACAAATACAATTACTGAAAATAGAGCCAACAGACTTCACTTCGGCAAACTTAAATTATTCAAAATTAAGTGGATATTGAATACCACATTATTTCTTAGCCGAATAATAGATACTAAGAACAGTGATCGGAACTTGCTCCACCTTTACTACGAGTTGTCTAGCATTGCACTACCAGGTGTTGGCTTACGCTTGGACTCACCGAACTTTATATAGTTTTCTATATTCGGCATGAAACTCTTAGATTCGATTTTCTATCTTTGAATTTCTTATTCGGCTAAGAAATAATGTGGTATTCAATATCCACTTAATTTTGAATAATTTAACTTCGCCGAAGTGAAGCCTTTTATTTCTTATTTGCAGTAATTGTATTTGTGCACCTTTTCACAACTGGTATGGTAAAGATACAAGCTCTGACTATTGAAACCTTAGTATTATATCTAGGTCTGCCTACTCACTGATGAGACCTCAAAAAAGGTCGAAACTGGTCTGGGTAGTGACCTTCTCTCATAATGTAGAACAGTAATACATCTCCTAGGAGCTGTGTTTTACATTATGTACTAAGAACAGTGATCGAGCTTGCTCCACCTTTACTACGAGTTGCCTAGCATTGCACTACCAGGTGTTGGCTTACGCTTGAACCTCACCGAACTTTATTTAGTTTTCTATGTTCGGCATGAAACTCTTAGATAAGATTTTCTATCTTTGAGTTTCTTATTCGGCTAAGAAATAATGTGGTATTCAATATCCATTTAATTTCCAATAATTTAACTTTGCCGAAGTGAAGCCTGTTGGCTCTTATTTTCAGGAAATTCTGTTGATATCTGATAGTGAGCTTTTCATAGCGAAGTAACCATTAAGTATCAAGTCATCATTAATACACTGTAATTCTAGTCTGTGAGTGTCCTCAGAAGAGTAGATGACATGTTCCTGTAATGAATGCCCATTGCATTACATTCTGTTCCAGATATGCAAGACAAAAGAGCAGCTGAAGAATGCATGCTCTGCTTTTCTAACCTGTAATAGATTGGATCTCCGATGTTACTTGGAATGTGAACATATTCAATAATTCAAGCAAGATCTTGCCTGTTGGGGTGTCCTTGGAACTTCATTCAGTTATTAAATAGAGTGTCATTGTTAGTACTCAACTATGGAAGTTCAGAATGCTGTAGTATTCTTATCTGGGAATAATCTCAGCTCTTGGGACATTGTAATCATATATTCTGAAATAATGGAAGTGAAATGAAAAGGTAGGTAGTACCAGAGAATTTTTGCACATATGGAATGATGATCCATAATATTTTATAGATTTTGGAGCCTATGTTGCTTAAATAACATAAATTTAGTACAGGAAAACCTGAGTCGTCATGCTTCTTTGATAGTTGAAGAAATTCCTTTTTATCTACTTTATATCAGCTGAACCCCCCCCCTCCTAAAAAATTGCACTGGTTTACTATATAATTATTTTTCTTTATCTTATGAATTTATTATGTAGAGTTGAGCAGGAAAAATTGTGATTTTAAGTACCTTGGCTTTAGAAGAAAAAGAAATTGGCCTGATTTTCCAGTTTTCTAAGGTTTCAATACTTTTCTGTATAAGTTCTTGAACTGGTAGTATTGGACAAATGGAAAAGAAAATTTTGAGTTGGTGAGAGACCCTGTCTTAGGGATTACTCCAAAAGAAATGCCTCTAAGATCTTATTTAAAAAAAAAAACACTTTTCATTTTGTCTTGACAGTGTTGGCAGCTAGTCTACTGACTGATGAATTTTTCCAAAATGCCAAAAAAGATTAATAATGAATCATTATCCCTCAAGGTGCCTATTATATCATCTGATGGTCAGATGTCATAACGGGCACTAGATATAATAAGATCTGACAGATGAGATGATATAATAGGCACTAGATGTAATAATATTATGTCATGTTCCAAAGACTGCTTTGGAATGTGAAGTCCAGAAAAGAAATCTTTTCTGGCCCCTTCCTGACATATCCTCATCACCATGAAAACCTGGTGATCAAATCTGTGCAAAATAATCCATATGAGGCCTTATCACAGTCTTATACAACGGAATCATAACCTCTTTATTTCTGTATGTCAGGATCCTTTGGATCATTGCTATTATGTAGTGTGATGACTTCACAACCCATGCAGTGTGACCCCTGAATTTCATGTCCTTGTCCACCATCATATCCAAATCTCTCATCTCCTCCACCTCCTTTAAAGTTTCCCCATCAAGTGCATCTGATTGTTGCTTACCAAATTTCAAACCTTACACTATGCAACATTCAACCGATAGTTCCACTTACCTGCCCATTCATACAGTCTATTCAAGTTTTCCTGTAAAGCCATAACATCTGCTTGACTCTGCATTGCTCTCTCCAATTTTGCATCATCTGCAAACAGCTGCATATCACTGGTTAAACGCATCCCAATATTATTAACATACAAATTGAACAACAATGATCCCAAAACTGACCCTTGCAGTACACCACTAGTGATTCCCCCCCCCCCCTACTTCAGGACACTGCACACCTATATAGAACTTTCTGATAACTATCTGACAGCGAGTCACCGATCCAACTCACTAGTCTGTTATCCAATCTCATTTCTTTCAGTTTATTTAATAGCTTGTTGTGTGGCAGTCTGTTAAAAGCTTCTTTAAAATTTAAGTATACTACTGTATATGCATCTCCCTTGTCCAAGACATTTTGTCACCTTGTTATAGTAGTAAATAAGTTAAGCAAAACATGATCTCCCTTGAACAAATCCATGCTCACAACCAGAGAGAATACTGATGTTATCAGCTCATTTCTCTATCCTAGTTCTCACTAATCTCTCTAGTACTTTAATCACAACTCCAGATATACAGATTGGCCTATAATTTGTAGCCACAGCCTTATCACCACCTTGATGAAGTGGAAAAATTTTATCTTCTTTCCACCCCCCCCCATGAAACCTGTGCTGCTGTAAGACTTATTAAACAGGCATGCCAATGCTACTGCCAATTCCGTGGAACATTGCCTTAAGATAGGTGGTGACATGTTATCAAATCCTATCGCCTTATTGACATCAAGCTTATTTCATCATATACCTCCTATTTGCTCACAATTAAGCCATCCTCTCCTATGTCCTTTACACTTGAATTTTTCATGATTTTACCCTGATGAGGATGAATATTATAGATATGTACCTGATGAGGATGAAATACCAATGTAGATTGTTCGCTGAATACCTTAACAATGTGTTCTGCAGCAGTTACCATTCTACCATTTTCATCCATTAACATCATCTAACCATAATCATTTTCCCTTCTACTTGATGCATATCTAAAAAAAACTCTAGGCTTTTTTCTTCGCCTGATTTGCTAATTTCTGCTCATACTGTGGTTTTGCCGTTCTTACCAACTGAATCATCTTACTAGTCTGCTCTTTATACTCCTTATTCAATTAATTTCTACCATTATTCATCTTGTTCTTCCTCCACAGTATCCTCTTCTTCCAAATTTCATCCTTAATCCCTTTATACATCCATTTTATACCTACTTTATTCACTCTTTTAACCTTCAGAATACATTTGCACATTTATGTTGTTAAATATTTTTTGGTCATTTCCCACACAGCATTTATCTCCCTCCCATTTTACACATCATTCCATGCTATAGCTCTGCCTTGTCTCCTTAGTGTTTCATAATCACCAGCCTTATAATTCCACATACTTCCTTTCCTCATAGTTCATATGGCTAATTGAAATTAGCCATATGAATTTCCTTTATCTTATGATTTTTTGGAGCCTATGTCTTCACCATTCACACAGATTTGGGTGTGAGGCTTGCCGTTATTTGCAGAATTTGGCAAACTGGCTGTTGACGAATGCAACTGAAGGGCTGTCTGCTAAGTGCTGCTGTATTCTTATTTTAAAATTAATTTCTTCCACTTGTTTTTGCCTTTCTAGTTTTATTTCTAAGTTGGTGTTTCTGATTATGATGACGTACCATTGCATTCATTTACTGTAAACCAGCCTCTCTCTCTCTCTCTCTCCCACGCACACTTTATGGTCTTGTAAATTTTTCCTTTTGAGGAGAGCACATTCCTTACCCCTATTCAATCATGTTCTGCTTTACTGTCTCTTTGAAATTTGACCATGTATTCCAGTCTCATATAACATTATTCCAATTTGAACAAAGGTTCTGGAATTTGGTTGAAAAAATTGATTGAAGTAGGAGATTATGATCTGACATTAATGTCAAGATGTTTGATTTGAAAGACTCTGTCTGTAAGAAAAAATTCGATCAAGTTGAAAACCAATACCTTGATCAGGGGCACGGCAACCATATGTGCAGTGTGTGCGATGCACACAGGTGCCAGGATAGTAAAGGCACCAAAGAGGAGGAAATACTTTTAAAAAAAGTTTTTTTAAAGTGATATTTTTATTGGAAGGGGGGGGGGGGATAGGGACGCCAACTAAAGTTTTGCATACAGGTGCCGGACACTACTGGCATGCTACTGAGTATAGGGGAAGCAACTAAAGTTTTGCACACAGGCGCCAGACACTACTGGCACGCCCCTAACCTTGATTCATGTTAGTGTAATCCTGGAGATTAGGATTGTGAATCCTCCATATGTCTGAGCATTGTCAAGACATATACTATTAATTGTGAATATCCTACCTTTCCACTTTTAGGTTCACCTCCTAATTTGTCTGATGTGAGATTTTTAATCCAGTTCCAATCTTAGACTTCTATGATGTAGTGTGTACCATACACTGCAATTCCTGGAAAAATTGTCACGTGTTCTGTTTGATGGAATATATGCATTTAAGGAACCTTATTACACATCCATGGTATTTCCTGGCTCTTTTCAAGATTGATTCACACTTCTGCACTTATGGCTATTATTAAACTCAGGATGTTTGATGGAGTTATATGTTTATGAACCATCTTTTGTACATATCTATAATATTTATAGTCGTTTTTATTTTGGTTGGTCTAGCAACTATATCAGTAGGGGTGGACATAGCTTATACTGTAATTTAAATTTAGAAGAGCTTATAAATAGTTCTATTGTGCGATATTCCCGTAGAGAGTTTGCAGTTACTGATGTGACAGCGTCTGATGTCAGAATTGTAATAGATGAACTGGAGGTACTCAACATATTAAAACATGTTAATGTGAATACAGCAGTGAAACTGAACGGTATGCAAGTTCATGATACAAGAATGTGCAAGAGAACTAGTATTGCCTCTGACAAAGTTGTTCAATCTAAGTCTCAGCTTTGCCAAGTTTCCAAGAGGGTAAGATAGTTGCATTACATAAAAATGGCTGCAAGATAGAAGTAACAAATTACAGACCAATTAGTATCTCTGGAGTGGTTGTTAAAGTTAGGAATAGTAGATAGGAATATGATGTTTTATAGGGACAGCACGACTTTGTAAAAGATAGGTCCTGCATTAGTAATTAATATTTTATAATTAGGTGACAGCTGAATTTGATAAAGGAAATGACTACTCCATGATACTTGGATTTTACAAAGGCATTTGACAGAATACTGCGTGAAAAACTATTACATAAGTTGGAACAAACAGGAATGATATGAAGATGGTAGCATGAATAGAGGAGGGTGGCTGACAGAGGGAAAAGAGCATGGTGTGTAGTGAAGTGGAATCAAGGCAAACGAGGGTGACTAATGGAGTGCCCCAAGTTTCTGTACTAGGGCCACTACTACCACTATAATAAATGTGTATATTATATTAATGATATAGCCAAAGGTTTATGTGGGGATATTTGGTTATTTGCTAACAATAATAGTTGATAAAGGTGGTGTAGATATCCTGAAGGATGATTTAAATAAATTGGCTGTGTAGGCAAAGGGTAGTGGTTATCAATTTAATGTTAAAAGATGTAAGGTGTTACATATGTTGTATCATCAATGGTACCAGACTACAGGAAATTGACAAAACTTGGGATCTGGGGAAGATTGTGGATAGAGGTTTGAAGTTCAGATGACATTTTGTAAAACAGCTGAAAGGATTACTTGTATATTGAATACACTTTACAAGTAAAGATAGGGATGTTATTATCCCTCTTTGTAAGGCTATGATTCTGCTATATCTTGACTACTGTGTGAATACTGTGCACAGATTTGTTCACCTAGGTTTCTTGGAGATCAAGAGGTGGTAGAAAGAATTCAGAGACCACTGACCAAGCTGGTGACAGGTCTGTGGAACGATCATTATGAGGATAAATTGAAGGTGTGTGGGTTGCAGAGTTCAGTTGACACATGAATGAGAAGGGATGTGATAAAAACCTATACGTCACTAAAGGAATTCTATAAGATTGACATGAAAGAAACTTTTCATTATATGAGTAGTAGGAAGAGAACAACGGTTCTCCCCTGTAATTGTATAAGAGTGGCAAGTTCATGCAGACTAGATCTTTGCTTGGAGAGTGGAGAATGAGTGGAATGCATTCCCAGAACTGAGTGCATCACCGGTAAATAAGTTTAAGGAGATATATGATTGGTATTATGTGAATAATGGTTGGTGTGGGTCTCCCTCAGTGAGTCAGTTGACTCCATAGAGATACCTGTATAATAATAATAATAATTATGATACATTAAATATGAAAAATAGAGTTTAGAACATTACAATAATGTTATGAGAATGTATTCTGCGCTCGATGAAGCCTAGAATTTGATAGTTGATGCATTATTTTGATTAATCAGAGGAAAATATTCAACACCAATATTATATCTAAATTTTCAGTATATTTGTTATCATTATAACTGATGATGACAGCATTATATTTACTATTATTTATTTATTTATATTTACTATTAACAGTAGAAGAGAAGGAATGAGAGAGAGTTGTATGAATGATAGAAGAGGCGAGAATAGGATAAGTGGAAGAGAGGGAATGAGTGTCATATATAGGAGTGATAGAAGAGGAAAGAATTGAAACAACAGGAGAGAAGGAATGCAAGGGAGCACAGGGACTAGAGATAGAGTGATGTCAGGAAGGCAGGTAAGTAGGGGAGCACAGAGAGAGAGAAACTGTTACAAGAGAGAGAGAGAGAGAGAGAGGGATGCATGTGAGCAATCGAGGAATATGGTGGTAAGAGGTGTAATGTATGGGGACTCAATGATCTGTGGTGTTCAAGATAGGATGCGTGAGGAGTGTTTGCCAGGAGGAACGATAGAAAGTGTGGCTATGGCAATTAAGAGAGGAAGGGTGGATGAGATGATTGTGATGTGGGAACAAATGACTTGAGTGGTGGTGTAAACAGGGCAGTGAGAGATACGAGATTCTTGCTTGAGACTGTACGAAAGAAGACACAGAGAGGAAAGATAATGTGTGTGTTGCCTAGGTATGATAATGTCGAGCTGAGCAGAAGAGCGGTGATACTGAATGGCATAATATCAAGAATGTGTCAGAAGAGAGGATTCAAATGTGTGGATGCTTGGAGTGCGTTTGAGAGCAGAGAGGAATTGTATGCGAGAGACCACCTGCATTTGAATGAGGAAGGATGTAGGCATCTGGAGAGATTGCTGTTCTGAACGAGTCAGTGTCTCCCAGTGTGGATGGAGACGGGTGGCCTCTTGTGGGAATGGGTACTTGGGAGAAGGAGAACGACATCAGGCAACGCTGAGCCCAGTGGAGTCTAGAGGAGATAATGCTGAGTATAGAAACAATGGCATTTTTATGCTTTATACCAATGCCAGGAGTATTCGGAATAAGGGAGAGGAATTGGTAGCACTGATAGCATTACCCTGGCCAAAGATTATTGGGATCACAGAGACGTGGTTGACAGAAGAGGATATAATAACAGTAATAGAAGTTGCTGCAGCAGGATAGAACAGAAGTTTTTCAGCAGGATAGGAAGGGAAAGCGTGATGGTGGAGTACTGCTTATGATAAGTGACGACCTATGTACTCTAAGAGTGGAGGCTTTGGAAGGCTGTGACACTAATGATTTTGAAAGCATATGGTGTAAGGTGGAGGTGGGTAAGACAGGATATTTAGTGGGATGTTGCTACACACCAAGGAGCAAAGAGGGGTGGGGACCAGGAGATGTTGAGAAAGTTGAGCGTGGCAAGTGCAAGAAGAACAATTGTTATGGGAGATTTTAACTGCAGCAGTATAGATTGGGGCAAGGAAGATGCATGTAGCAATAAGGGAATGGAATTTCTAGAATTCTTGAGGGACAAATGTCTTAGGCAACATGTAACAGAGGGAACAAGAGGTTCAAGAGTTTTGGATTTGGTTATAGCATCAGAAGAGCTGATAATAACTGAGATGACATCTCTCCCACCAGTTGGAGAGCGAGTGACCATATGGTTTTGACTTGGAAAATGAATAGACATGCAGGAGTATCAAAGAGACGGGAACGTATGTCGAATTATAAAGTAGGTGATTATAATAGTCTTAGACGTCAACTTGGGGAAGTTTCGTGGAGGGAGGAATTGGAAGGCCGGGATATCATTAGTGCTTAGGAAATTGTGAAGGAATATTTGTTAGCAGCATGGTAAGCTGTATTCCATGAGTGAAGAAGAGGACACAATTTGGAGTAAAGTGGAAGACAAACAATATTAAACAGGAGCTACATGCAAAAAAGAGGCCTATGGAAGAGATATAAGGAGACAGGTGAAGAGAAGATGCATGAAAAATATAAGACACAGCCAAGAAGAGTGACTAGTATGATAAGGAAGGCGAAACTGGAATATGAGAAAAGATTGGCCCTTAGATCCAAGGAAAATCCTACGGAATTTTTTAGCTATATGGCCAGTAGGAGGAGAAATGACTGTGGAAGAATGACATTGTGGGATAAAAATGGGAATAGAGTGACTGATGCAGAGGACATAGTGGAATTGTTCAATGAACCCTTTATTGGAGTATTTCATCTTGGAGGAGTCAATTTGAATACTAGAGGGATAGAGCAGGTTCGAGGTTTAGAGGTGCAGGTGGAGAGTGTGTTCCACATACTGAGTACTCTGGATGTTAGCAAAGCTATGGGACTGGATGGTATTTCACCACGAGTTTTGAGAGAATGTGCTAAGGAACTGACAGTGCTCTTGACCTGGCTTTTCAATGAAAGTCTGGCTGCGGAAAAGGTGCCCATGGAATGGAAGGAAGGTAAGATAGTGCCATTGCATAAGGGCGGTAGCAGACTGGAAGTGTCTAATTATAGGCCAGTTTATGTGTCATCAGTAGTTAGTAAGATCTTGGAGAAAGTAGTGAGGGGCTATATACAGCATTGGGCAGATCAGGTTAATTTTATCAGTGAGAGTCAACATGGATTTGTGAAGGGGTGCTCTTGTTTTAGCAATATGCTAGCCTTTTATGATATAGTTACAAGAACATTAGATAAGGAAAAAGCATATACTGCCATTTTCCTAGACTTAGCAAAGGCATTTGACAGGGTGCCACATGATAAGCCGATATTCAAGTTGCACTACATGGGTCTGGATGTCAGATTGGTCAACTGGATTCAGGATTGGCTGTCTATAGGTATCAGAGAGTTGTGTATGGTGGAGTAATATCAAAGAGGCAGAAGGTTACAAGTGGAGTTCTACAGGGCTGGGACTAATATTGTTTAACCTTTATATCAATGACATTGTCCGTGGATTGCAAGGAGGATATTCGGTTGTTTGCGGATGATGTGAACCTGGGAAGGATTATTAGTAATAATGCAGATGTGGTAGCCCTGCAAGAGGATTTGAATAAGCTAGATTTGAATGAATGGGGGTGTCAGTTTAATGCAGCAAAATGTAAGGGCTTGAGGTTTGGGACACATCAATGGGACGCTGCATACTCTGTGGGAGGAGTTAAACTGGAAGAAGTAGGAGAGAAAACATATCTGGGTTTGATGATTGATAGAAACCTGAAATTTAGGGGACATGTTGCAGAAGTAGTGAAGGTAACACAGAGGATTGATGCAATAATGAGAAGGACACCGACCTGCAGTGATAAAATGGTTATCATTCCATTGTATAAGACTCTGATCAGACCACACTTAAACTATTGTTCTCAGATCTTGTCCTCAGGATTTGAAGGGGATAAATTAACTGTGGAAAGGGTACAAAGGCGGATAACAAAGATGGTGTCGGGACTGTACAATGTTAGTTATGAGGATCGGCTGAGGGAGCATGGACTGCAGAGTTTGGCAGATAGAAGACGGAGGGGGTGATATGATTGAGACTTTTAAACTGTTGAGAGGTGGTTACAAGGTTGACACTGGGGAGTTGACCCATGGAATGTATTGCCTGATGGAGTGGTGAGAGTGAGAACAGTCAATGCATTTATGGAGTGGTATGATAGACTTTGTTTCCTAGGAGGGACCTCCCTCGATGAGTCTTGATGGACTTGTGTTTCTTAGAAAGGACCTCCCACGATGAGTCTTTTGACTCCATGGAATTATTATTAATAATATTATTATTATTATTGCTGTGGAGTGAAAAGACTCATCACTGGAGACTAACCATTATCACTAACCGTTATTTACACAATACTTCTCATGGAACTCATTCACTGTTTGGACACTTACAACCACCTCTGGCAATCCATTCCAGTCATTCACGACCATAAAATCTAATCCTTACACCCTTACTATCCATAAGGGATGATCCTTGTTCTCTCCCTACTCATTATGTATTGAAAAAAAAAAAAATGTGTCATAGAATCCCTTTAGTAAGTTTCTATCATGTCCACCTATTACCTAAACTCTGTAACCCACACATATTCGATCTATCCTCATAGGGTGCATTCCACGGACCTCTCACTAGCTTGGTCACTCCAAGGTTAGTGTGGGTCTCTAGCGATGAGTCTTTTGACTCCACAAGAATATAATAAATATAATACGTCTCTGAATTTTATTCTAAAGCTCTCTGTTTTTTTGCAAAAATACCAATCCCATCTTACAGTAAATATCGTTGCATCACCTTGCTTGAGAAGAAAAGATTACTAAAAATTCTTAGTTAACCCTTGCAGCTATTGTGAGAAAGTTTATTCCATAAAACTAGTCAGTTGGGGAAGAGAAGTAAATTTTTCTTCCAGATTCACTGTAATTCAAGTTGACTGCTTTATAATTACACAACTTGTTTAAAAGTGACAAGTAGGGTATAGCTTTTGCCTTAGTAACTTAACATGAATTCTACTTAGTCTGATCACAATTATAATTTGATGAGTTTGCCAGATGAGACTTAATCTCTATACATGCATATTGTTTACTTTTAATAGGAATTTTGCTTAAAATTTATAGTGAAAGAAAGCAACTACAATAAAATTGTAATGAGTAAGGAATTTGAAACTATTGCTCAGCCTTTAATGGTAGAAATTATCAGAAGAAGACAGATGCCTGCAGTTAGACCTTTAATGGAACCGCAGTTTGAATCTGCTGGTAAGCAGTTTGTAAATTTTTATATATGATTATGATTATCATTATTATTATCACATCAGCCTCCATGGAGTCATCAGAACTCGTCATGGGAACTCAACCAAAAACATATTTATTATATTGAATGTTAAAATCCTTAATCCTTAGCATTCACAGTGCAATTCTGATAATATGTCCCACTCACCCACAATTCTCTATATAAAAAACTTACTCTTCATGCTCTTCTTCATGACACTTCATGTTCTTTCCCTTTCACCTTCTATTAATCGATTAAAACCCCCTCACTAACGAAAATGTCTGTTATCATCTATTTTCCACCTATCCAGTAATTTACATTCCTTTACCTCTAACTAACATTCCAGAGTCCTAGTATTGTATTGGTCATAAGTGGAACAATCACCAAAGATGTAATTGGAACAATTCAGTCACACCAAATATCAGTGTGGTGTGATGTAGAAATACTGGACCTTTCCTGGTGTTTCCACATCACAGTGAAAACTGGGTTTCCAAATCTAGGCACAGAGTCCAAGTGTGGTCTGACAGTGCTTTATACAGTAGCATAACCACCTCCTTATCCTTATTTGTCAGTAAGCTCTCTAAAGTTGAGTCCACTCTTAACCATTACACCCCCCCCCCTCCCTCTCAGATCTCAATTCCTGAAGCACAGCTCCACTAACACAATACACACCTTATATCTGTACATTTCAGAGTGCAACAACACCTTGCACGTATTATTATTAAAATAACCCCACTGATTTCTCTAAACTAAAGGTTACTTTTTTTTTTTTTTTTTTTTTAAGACAATGCCCTATCATATACAATTTGCTGGTATCATTCAGAAAGCCAGTCTCCAGTCCATCTAAATAATCCATTTTCCATTCTCATCCCTCTGCAGCTTGCTCATCAATCTATCAAATGATTTTCAAAGTCCAAGAATATCACTATATATGAATCTTGCTTATCCAACACTTTTGTCATCTTATCTAAAATGCAAGTTGATTGTTAAAACAAGACCTGTCCTTCACAAACCCATGCTGACTATCATAAAGAATCCTATGTCCATCAACCCATTCCTGTATTCCAGGGGTGGCAACCGGTGGCCTGCAGCCCACATATAGCCCAAACGTGCATTTTTGGTGGCCCATAAAAGGTTGACCATACTTACATGGCATGTGGCCCATATGTTGAATTATTTAAATAATGCATTTAATAATTTTATGCCTGTGCAACTTGGAAATACAAATAAAAGGAAACTTTTGTTGGTATTATTGAAGATTTACAAACGGAAGTTTCAACAAGATTTGTTGATTTTCATAAAAATAGCATTGAAATGCGATTATTTTTGAACACTTTTAATGTCGACATTGATGACGTATCAAACCAACTACAGGTGGAAGTTTTAGAATTACAGCACAATGAAACATTAAAGAACGCATTTTCGTTAGAAAATATCCAAAAATTTTATCGATGCTTATCAAAAAAAATTGAAGTATTAATCAGTTTCGCAAAGAAGATGATAGTTGCATTTGGAAGCACATACATTTGTGAATAAATATTTTCTGCCATGAGTTTTAGAAAAAATAAATTTTCTTCTCAATCTAACTGATGAACTTTGCATGCTTCAATTGTAATTTGCACCTCAGGGTTGTAAAGTGGATATAGATAATTTGGCTAAAGGAAAACAATCACAAAAGTCGCATTAAGCAGGGAGACACCCGTATTGTGATGGATAAACTATATTACTTTGTTTTTATGTAATAATAATGCCAAAAATACACTCCGACAATTAAAAAGGAAAAGAAATAAACCTTGGATGAATAATAAACCTTGTTTCATCAACGTCAATTGATGGAACAAGGTTTATTTGTTTCATCAACGTCATATCGTTTTCATGCTTGTTTCATATCTCATACTTTAAATATTTCTGTGTTTTTTAAAATTTCTATAATAAAAATTGAAAACTTAAGTATTTTTTCACTCACTATTTTCTCTTAATTAAACGCTTGCGGCCTGATTATTAAAAAATAAAAGTTGAATGTGGCCCGCGAGTCTGAAAAGGTTGCCGATCCCTGCTATATTCTATTCCTAACCAATCTCTCCAATGACTTGACTAACTGCAAATATATAGATGTTTCTATAATTGGAAACTTCTGTCATAGAACCATGCTTGTCGAGTGGTACCATTTTGTCTTCTTTCCACTCCTTAAGATTTAATAACAGAATCATATACACTGCAAGACTTTCATTTAAATAATCAGGTCAAGGACATAGCTAACTCTTTTGCATGTTCCTTAAAATATGTGGTGATATGTCATCCATTCTCACAGCCTTATTAACATCTAACTGAATCAACATGTGATACACCTCTGTTTCTTTCACCTTTAATTCTTTTAATATTTGGATCCCTCTACATGTTGCACAGCATTATTTATACCAGTATGATATACACTGATGAAGTGCTCATAAAATAACTGTACTGCACTTTCCCTTACAATGGATTTACCACTATAACTATATACCATTGTCATCCGTCCATAATTACACAATCCTGCAAAGTTCGAGTCATGAAAAGTTGTCTGGAGACGATTAACTGTTTCTGATTTATTTTTGACCGCTGATTTCAAATATCTCTTACATTTTTCTCTATCACGTAAAGATTTTTCACAAAATGGATCTCAATATTACAGTAAAATAGCTTTAAAACGCATTATATTAAGTAAAATAACTGTATTCAAAATTTTCTGTAAACATTTTTGGAATGAAAGTATTGGAAAAAAAAATTTTAATTCAAGTAATTAAAGATTAATCTTTAGTACATACTTTATATTTTGTTGTGGTGTCTTTTTCCTTCAAAGCTTCTTTTTGAACTTTTTCTGTGAAATTCTTTTCCCGAGTCATCTCTGTTGAACATCCAGCAGTAGTCCACCATCGTGTTGACATTCCACCTCCCCTGAAACCTTCTTTACATCACCTTGATGTCTTGGTGGAATCGCTCTCCTTGCTCTTCGTTGACAGTTCCCAGATTCTCAGGAAAGTAGTCTAAATGAGAGTTGAGAAAGTGCACTTTTAAGCTCATGGAGCATCCCAAATCCTTGAATTTCTGTAGCATGTCTTCCACAATCATTTTATAGTTGGGGGTCCTTGTGATTTCCTAAAAATTTGGTCACCACCTCTTTCAAAGCTTTCCACACTCCTTTTTCAACAGTTGCCATTTTTTCTTCAAATAGGTTATCTTTCATAAGTTTAATGATGTCCGGATCGATAAAAATACCTTCTTTCAATTTTGCTGTAGATAATCCTGGAAATTTTGCACAGATGTATTTAAAACACTCTCCTTCTTTCAACAAAGCCTTGACAAATTGCTCCACCTTCTGAGTTCTTCTACACAAATGGAACACACTATATGCAGCACCCATGGCTTATCTAAGTCACCAAGTTTCATCCCAAAATACGCATAGTTCACTTTTTTCAAGAAATCTGTAATGTTTCTTTGTTGTTTTTTAACAACTAACTCCCCACATATGTAGCAGAAAATGTTTAGTGAATTTTTGCAACCTCTTGAAGCTATTACAAACACCACTTGAAACACAGTTAAATGAATTTTAATGAATGACATCAACACTATTACACGACATTATGTAAAAACATTAAAAAACCGCAAACACATTAAATTAAATCTTAACACTAACTTTTCGAAAATATGCCAACTTTCAGAAATATGAAAACCCTAGTAGTCAATGACTAAAGTTCAACTAAAGCATCACACAAGAAAATGTGTCTCTGACAATAGGAAAGGCATCCGTTATCTCGCTGAATCAGATTCAAAGTAACCACCTGCACTTTTATCTGCATTCCTCCCTCCCTCCTTCCCATCTTAAGAATGGGAAGTTTCCTGGAAATTTTCTTTATTTGCCATAAAAAGGCACTTCAGAAAAAGCACTTATACAACTAATTAGCTGTAAATAAAGGAGAATGAAAATAAATACCAATGCGCTATATTTAAATCTAAATACTATTAATAAAAATGAGAAATTGGGTAAAATTGGTGGGTAATGGAATTTTTTTACTATTTTTTCTGTGCAGGCCTGTGTTATTTTTCCTCTTGTTATTATTGGCCTCACTGGCTAATCTTCTATGACAAAAAGGAAAAAATGTGCTTTGAAATGTTGAAACTTACAAAATAATCTTTGGCAGAGTTTGACTATGCACTCCTCCTCTAACATTGATTCCATTGGTTATGAATTTTTGTATATGTTAATAATATGCCAAAAATTTATGATCATGCTTAACAGTAGTCTTCAAACACCTGTGGAACCCTTGGCCCTCTATATTATTTCTGTGCAACCCTATTCAGTTCAGTCTATTTTGTGTATTTTTAAGTATAAAAATGAATTTGAAATTTTAGAATTGTAATACTTTATTTTTTTAAAAATAATAACAATATCAAAAAAAAAGAAAAAAAGAATTATGATAAACTCAAAAGGATCACACTCAAATTAGGTACATGAAACTCCCCCAAATTTGGGGAACACTCATCCTCAGATCTTCAGCCAAATGACAAAAATCACTCAATTGAGCTCACTAGGGGGCATCATTTAGAACTCTAGGCCTGACTGTAGTTGCCTTTCTTCAGTTCATTTGCCCAGTGTTAGTGCCTGCGTGTACATATTATTTTGTGATCAGTGATGATAGCAATGTAACATTGCAGAATATAAGAAAGTATTAATTAAAAATTATAATTAATATTTAGTATATATTGTTATCTCCTGAAAAATAATAGTTATTATAATTATCAAAAAGGAACACATGCAAAGGTAGGTACACATTTAAATTGTTTACAGTCATTGACAATTCACCATGGCTTATCATTCACAAGAATATGTTCCAGGGAGAGGTGGTTTGTATATTATTATTATTATTATTTGACACCTCCAGGAAGTCTAAAGACTCGTCGAGGGAGGACACTTGCTCTACAACTCTGTCTCCATCTCAATCCACCAGCTGACCTCAACTCCACCAAAGCCATCTACCGCCGACCACCACAACTAGTTTTTTCCACAGACAATCACAAACATCCATGCCCACGGCAGGATTCGAACCTGCAGCCTTTTGGCTGGAGAACGGATACGCTAATCACTCGGCCAACCAGGCCAGCATATATATCTCTAAAAATCTTATTGCAGTGTTTTTAATTAAGAATTTTGAATTTTTTCCATGATATGTCTGTGTTCTCACTTTGGTAGTGCTTGGTAATTCTTCCATTTTGCAGTCAAAGCAGCTTTTCTTTGTGTCACATAATGCCAAAAAAAAAAAAAAATCAAATTATAGCTTATCAGTCTCTTTTAGAAGAAAGTGTTATTATTATTACGAGAGACTTCCAGGGAGTCAGAGACTCATCAAGGGAGGCCACATACGATTGTGGTCTGAAAAGTTCTCGACATGACAATGAAAAAATGAATTTATAATTTCAAAATTATTTTTATTTTTCAATATAATCTCCCTTAAGACTAATACATTTATTCCAGCTATGCTCCACTGCCATTATCCCATCCCTGCAGTGGTTCTCAGTAAGATCTGCACAATACCCCCTCTACAGCTGCAATCACCTCTTGATTCGAAGAAAAATGCTGACCAGTGAGGAAGAGTTTTAGTTTTGAGAAGTGATAGAAGTCAGAGGGAGCCAAATCTGGGGAATAGGGTGGATGTTCCAACAATTCATAGTGCAGATCCCTTAATTTTCCCATTGCCAAAACACCATTGTGGGCAGGTGCACTGTCCTGATGAGAGATGATTTTTTTCTTCTGCAAACCTGGTCTTTTCTCACAAATTTTTTCGTCTAGTCTGGTTAAAAGATCAGAATAATATTCCCTGGTTATTGTTTTACCCTTTTTCAAGATAATTAATAAACAATATGCCCAAAACACCGATGCCATGAGCTTTCCTGCTGATGGAACCGACTCTGTCTTCTTTGGCGCTGAACAACTGGCTTCTGTCCACTGTTTGCACTGATGATTCTCGTAGACAGGCTTATACGTTGGTTATGCATTATTAAAACACTTAAGGAATAGAACAACGTAGTTAAGAATATAAATTAAATTAAACTTTAATAAATATTTTCCGATATTTCGGCAATGTCACATTGCCATTTTCTAAAGGAACTTACAAAAAAGTTACGTGCACGTAGGCATTACAACACAGAAACTGGGAATGAAAAGATGAAGCTTTTGTTCTAACAGTCCTGATGGTGCCCTCTAGCGGGCTAAGTAGGTGTTCTTGGCCGTTGGGCTGAAGGTCTGCAGATGTAAGCCTCCCAAATTTGGGGCAGTCGCATACACCCAAATTTGTTGAGGTTTGGAGAATTTCTCATGGCTGAGGCTGATTCCATAAAGAGTCTTTCAAATTTGTATTTGCTACGGTGTATCACTGTAGCTTTCTTCCACCGTATTCTGTGGCGTGTATCCAGAGCATGGTCCGTAAGCCCAGAATGACTGTATTTGTGAAAACAGATGTAGTCCTTGTGTTCCGAAATTCTGATATTCGCTGTCCTGCCTGTTTGGCCAAAGTAAGACAGTTTACAACTGCAAGGGACCTGGTAAACACCAGGTAGGTCTAGGGGAAGTGGTTGGTCTTTAGTGGAGTGGATAAGGGATGCCAATTTTCTGTAAGGTTTGTAACAGGAGGTCAGGTCATGTTTTTTCAAGATTTTGGTAATCTTTTCCGAGGTGCCTCGGATGTAGGGAATGGTGATGGATTTAGAGTAATCCTTGTTGTGGGGGGAGAGAGGGGATCTGTGGTTTGTAGGTTCTAATATTTTTTGGATTTTTTTGGGGGGGGTAGCCATTGGCCGAGAAAGTGTTGAGGATGTGATTTAGTTCAGTGTTTAGGGCCAAGTCGTTTGAACAGATTAGTTTAGCCCTGTTGTATAGTGTTTTCACTACTCCATATTGTTGTGAGGGGGGGGGGGATTGTTGGTAAACATATCTGCCTGTATGGGTGGGTTTTCTGTAAACTGAGAAAACCAAGGATCCATTAGGCTGGCGGGTGACTAGTGTGTCTAGGAAAGGGAGGCTGTTGTTTTCTTCTTTTTCCAGAGTGAATTTGATTCTGGGGTGTTGGTTGTTTAAGTGTGTTAAGAAGAAGAGAAGTGTTTCAGAGCCATGTGGCCAAATAGCGAACACATCATCAACGTAGCGAAGCCATATGGTTGGTTTTTGTGGGGCAGAGGCTAAGGCTTTTTCTTCAAAGGTCTCCATAAAGAAATTGGCCAAGGGTGGGGAGAGTGGTGAACCGATGGCTGTCCCCTCTATTTGTTTGTAGAATTTTCCCTGCCAAACGAAATAGCCTGAGTTCATTGTGAACTGAAATAAGGCTGAGATGTCAGGAGAAAATTTAGCTTGGATTAGCTCTAAAGTTTCCTTGAGTGGGACATTTGTAAATAAAGAAGACACATCAAAGCTGACCATTATGTCAGTATGTTGGAGTGTAAGGTTTTCTATGCTGGCTTTGAAATAGGCTGAGTTTTTTATGTGTGATGGTGTGTTGCCAGTATAGTGTGTGAGCTCTTTGGCCAAATGTTTAGCTAATTTGTACGTGGGAGAATCAATGCCAGAATCAAAATAAAATACCTGGTGAGGATATTATGATCTGGATCATAATATCCTCACTAGGTATTTTATTGGGAGCAATGGCGAAGTTGTGTCCACGTGCCAGCGCGTTGAGTGCTTCAGGCTTTAGGGTGACTGAAGAAAGGTTGATTACCGTGTTGGTAGCAGGTTTTGGAAAGACGGTAGAGTTCTTTTTTAATTTTTCGAACTTTTTCATCTGTCGGCCTCGTATTTTTTTAAATTCTCAAAAAGGACTACACAGGTAAGCTGAATGCTCTTCTATTAGATCGGGCCACTTACCACCTTATCAATTACAATCCCACCAACTCTCAAATTAGAAAACTTCACAGGCTCCTTAAGAGAGTCACTTCTTGGCCTGTAGAAGTTACCAACAGATTAAAGCCGTTTAACTCTATACCCCCCCCCCCCCCCCCGTATTTACGGACTCCCAAAAATACACAAGGAAAATGTGCCATTACGTCCCATAGTGGATAGCATTGATTCTCCCACGTACAAATTAGCTAAACATTTGGCCAAAGAGCTCACACACCATACTGGCAACACACCATCACACATAAAAAAACTCAGCCCATTTCAAAGCCAGCATAGAAAACCTTACACTCCAACATACTGACATAATGGTCAGCTTTGATGTGTCCTCTTTATTTACAAATGTCCCACTCAAGGAAACTTTAGAGCTAATCCAAGCTAAATTTTCTCCTGACATCTCAGCCTTATTTCAGTTCACAATGAACTCAGGCTATTTCGTTTGGCATGGAAAATTCTACAAACAAATAGAGGGGACAGCCATGGGTTCACCACTCTCCCCACCCTTGGCCAATTTCTTTATGGAGACCTTTGAAGAAAAAGCCTTAGCCTCTGCCCCACAAAAACCAACCATATGGCTTCGCTACATTGATGATGTGTTCGCTATTTGGCCACATGGCTCTGAAACACTTCTCTCCTTCTTAACACACTTAAACAACCAACACCCCAGAATCAAATTCACTCTGGAAAAAGAAGAAAACAACAGCCTCCCTTTCCTAGACACACTAGTCACCCACCAGCCTAATGGATCCTTGGTTTTCTCAGTTTACAGAAAACCCACCCATACAGGCAGATACATTCACCAACAATCCCCCCCCCCTCACAACAATATGGAGTAGTGAAAACACTATACAACAGGGCTAAACTAATCTGTTCAAACGACTTGGCCCTAAACACTGAACTAAATCACATCCTCAACATTTTCTCGGCCAATGGCTACCCCCCCAAAAAAATCCGAGGCACCTCAGAAAAGATTACCAAAATCTTAAAAAAACATGACCTGACCTCCTGTTACAAACCTTACAGAAAATTGGCATCCCTTATCCGCTCCACTAAAGACCAACCACTTCCCCTAGACCTACTTGGTGTTTACCAGGTCCCTTGCAGTTGTAAACTGTCTTACTTTGGCCAAACAGGCAGGACAGCGAATATCAGAATTTCGGAACACAAGGACTACATCTGTTTTCACAAATACAGTCATTCTGGGCTTGCGGACCATGCTCTGGATACACGCCACAGAATACGGTGGAAGAAAGCTACAGTGATACACCGTAGCAAATACAAATTTGAAAGACTCTTTATGGAATCAGCCTCAGCCATGAGAAATTCTCCAAACCTCAACAAATTTGGGTGTATGCGACTGCCTCAAATTTGGGAGGCCTACATCTGCAGACCTTCAGCCCAACGGCCAAGAACACCTACTTAGCCCGCTAGAGGGCACCATCAGGACTGTTAGAACAAAAGCTTCATCTTTTCATTCCCAGTTTCTGTGTTGTAATGCCTACGTGCACGTAACTTTTTTGTAAGTTCCTTTAGAAAATGGCAATGTGACATTGCCGAAATATCGGAAAATATTTATTAAAGTTTAATTTAATTTATATTCTTAACTACGTTGTTCTATTCCTTAAGTGTTTTAATAATGTTTTCACTGATGTTTGGATTCTGGTGTGTAATGGTGAATCCAAGTCTCATCTATAGTAATAAATCGATATACAAAATAAGTTTTATTCTTGTTAAAATGCTCCAAGCACAGTTTAGAGATTTTCATGCAAAATCATTTTTGATCTGCTGTGAGCAAGCGCAGCACCCATCTTACACAAAGCTTTTTCATTTGCAATTCTTCATGCAAAATATATCCTACACGTCCTTTTGAAATGCCTATAGTCTCAGGAATTTCACACACTTTGACTCGGCAGTCATCCAATACCATATCATGCACTTGATCAATGATTTCTGGTGTTAGTGTTGTTACACTTTTTGGACGTTCTTCACATGGATCATCTTCAAGGCTGGTACGGCCATGTTTAAACTCGGCAGCCCATTTCCTAATTGTCAAAAAAAGAAGAAGAGTGCCCATAAACTTTTATGAACTTCGAATGAATTTCTTTTCGTGTTAAACTTTCTTTTACGTAGAATTTTATAACTGCACAATACTCAATTTTATTCATTTCAAGGGATACAGACAAAACTTTTTTTCAGACAGCTGTATAAAACAAACTACTTGATAGAATGACTTGCAATTTCACATGGATGCTTATTACAGATATACCAACTTAACAAAAAAAAGTCTTGCCTATAGTATTGCCATCTATGGTCGGGGCCGAGAACTTTTCAGACTAACCTTGTACTACACACACACCAGCTATCATATTTATTCTTGAAATTTATTCACACTGCTTGCAATCACAACATCCAATGGCAATCTATTCCAATTACACACCACCCTCTTAGAGAAAAATCTAGCCCTCACCCCCCCCTTCTTAGTGGCCTTCATTCTCAGCTTCCAAGGATGCCCTCCCATCCTTTCCCCACCCTCCATCCGAGTCTCAATCATATCACTCCTCTTTCTCCTGTTTGCTGGTGTCTGCAGTCTACAAATTCTCAATCTGTCTTCATAATCACTATTCCACAATCCTGATATCATTTTTAACTATATACTTGAAAGTCCTTTTCCAAAGTTCATGTGTTGAATGTTCCAAATCACAAGGTCAAATATTTCTGTGGTGATCTGCCATCTTTTGCAATATTCTTAGCAACCCTCCCCCCTGCTTCTCTGCTGTCAAAGGGTCAAAATCACCACCTTGGTTTGTCTTACAAGACCTGCACAGAACTGAGGCCTAGTTCTTTATCATCCTTGCTTTTCCCAAATATTCCACTTCCCCTGACCAGGTTTTAAAGTGTGGAGGACAGTAACTTTCACATACTAAGGCTGTGAAGCAGGGAAGTGGGTGTGTGCTAAGAATATTAAATCAATCAGTTGTTTATCATGGGCTACATTATATCCAAGCGACCACTACATGTGCACATTTGGACAACTGTTTCCAAGATACTGAAACCAACCTGCAGCTCTTACTCTCAAAACCCCTGATAAATTCAAAAAGCTCATGGACAAAGGCCATGAGCTTTGCGAATTTTGTGAACATTTTTGAGCTTTGTGAACACACACACACACACACTTTTATTTTATAGCTGGTGTTCTGTCATGTTCTGGTAGTTGCATGTTACTCATGAACTCTATTCAGCATGGGAGACAGATAGTTCTTTAACTGGAATTGTTTCTTGGAAACCTGTGTCTAATTCTTAAATTAATTAGCTTGGTGACTTAAGGAATCATCTACTATTAGTTCAAAAAAAAAAAAAAAAAGATCTGGAGTTAATGGACACTAGAGCACTGAAAAGAAATTGCTTGAAGTTACCATTTGCTAATGATCTTAGTTTGTAGGATAGGAGGTGGAGAAGGATAATGATATGGTGATAACAACACAAAGCCATGATGAGCCAATCATGCTGTATTACAACTATGCAATGTAATGTTTTTTGTAGTGAGGATTTGTGGGGTTGTTTTTCTGGGAACTCTTTAGGTCCCTGGATTATGGGAAAAGAGTAGATTGCAACCCGAGTATGCTCATTCATATTGATTATTTATCCAGCATGTAATGTTCACTTCTAACAGGATAACTCACAAAGTCATCCAGGAATAGATGCATGCACATAGTAGTGTTTGTATCTGATTGCCCTTTCGCTCACTGGATCTCAGTGTTCATAATGATATTATCATATTGAGCATCTTTGGGATATGGTGGAACAAGATTCAAGATAAGCAACAAATGTAACAGAATTGTAGAAATTCATCATGTTTCTGTAGATAGGATACGTGTAATGTGTTTTAACCTGTAGGTTGGTTTAGCTGGTCTCATACAGTCATGTATTTAGGCTTAAGTATTGGTGGAAGCTGAATTTTGGTTTAATAGAATGAAAACAGTACTACAAATGAATTAAAGTAATAATACAAACTTTATTTTCTTACACACAAAGAGAAAGATCCATAACCATCCACTATAACATAATATATTCACTGTGACAATTATGGTATGTCAAATCTTGATCACTGTTCCTTGGACATTGCATATATTTGACTACTGTGCTTTACTATAATAAGTACAAACAATGATATACTTTTTTTGAATCAACATCAGATCTTAAAACCATTCCAAACTCACTAAACATAATGTGTGAAACTCCCCACGCTATGGGAAACTATATACTTCACCCAGCAAACAAAGCTGCCTATCACTGCTCACAGAAGGCACACCCCTTTTTATAACTTCAAGCTTTCAGTTTAATCTATTTCACTCGTTTTTTGTCATGCATGCATTGATGTCTATGCTCTGTGACAAAGACAAATAATGGACCGGTTAAATCTTTGTTTTATTCATTCCAGTAAACCAAAAAAAAAAAAAAAAAAAAAAGATTTTACACTGTGCTGCAGAGTTTATCTTCCTGCAGAATCAAGAAAACCAGAAAATGTACACATTTAATAGATATAAATACTGACCCCTTAGTCGCTTTGTCCATAATTTCAACACTTAAAAAATGTGAGGTATTTCTAGAACCTCATGGAGTTGATGTCCAAAAATTTACAGTAAAAGACAAGAAAGAGAGAGAAAATATCCAATGACTTTATTTGAGTTTAATTTGTGAGGGGGGGGGATTTTATATATATATATATATATATATATATATATATTCATGACATAACTCATTTAAATATTTCAGGTACCACCTTGGAACAAGATATGGATGCATTTCTGCGAAGTACAGGAAAAGAATTTTGTGATATCACTCTAATGCTTGATGGTTTTCCTATTCCTGCCCACAAGGCTATTTTAGCAGCTAGATGCAGTTATTTTGAGGCAATGTTTCGATCTTTCATGCCAGATGACAATACTGTTACAGTACGTGTACCTCTCTTTAACCCTACCAGTTTAATATGCAAGGTATTTTTAAACCACTCATAAATTGTCTTTAAAAAGGACCTCCCACGATGAGTCTTTTGACTCCATGGAGGCCTGAATAATAACAAAGTAATAATAATAATTAATCACTTTTGTAGAACAAGTAATGTTTTCCCATTCAGGAGTAAGCTGCTGTGTCTTATCATAATCTTTATTTCTTTCTAAAGTGATTCCTTTGCATAAAGAAAACAGTGATTAACTCTTAATATTCATTATTTGTATGATATCATAATCACTTGTAATAATCACTTTATGCAAGCAGATGCTTTCGAAAGTGTGATAGCACAAATCAGATCTGTTCAATTATCATCATCTCATTTCAAGATGTTTTCCTTCTTCTATATTGACGGGGTACCCAAAAATAACCGGAATTGTTTTTTTAATTTATTTAATTATATATTAATTATATTTTTGGACTGATAGAATATCAGCACAGATGCTACAGGAAAGGATTTTCAGCTGAACAGGAAAGATTCCACAGAAGTGGAAAGGATGTATGGTAATCCCATTTCACAAGGGTGGTGAAGATTTTCGAAAGGTTGATTAGGGCTCGCATTCAGAAAGAGGCTCACAGAGAATCTCTACTTTGCAACAAGCAGCATTAGGTTTACTAAGTGAAGGTCATGTTTTAGCAACTTGCTCACATTCTATAATATTACCATTATTATTTTTTTTTTTAATTATAAAGTTATACTACAGTATTCTAGTTTCCTTTGAAGTACTCTCCATGTAATTCAATGCACTTGTCCCAGTGTTTTTCCACTGCCGGAAACAATTCTGGAACTGTTCAAATGGAATACTGCTTATGGCCTCCAGTGACATTTCTGTCACTTGAAATCAAGGAATCGCTGCCCTTTAATTAACTTGATAACTTGCATAGTCATCAAGAACTTCCTCCCTCAAATCGCAGCAAACATTCACATGAATTTTTTTTTTTATCCTCTGTGAGAAAACGAGACTCAAATTTAGTAGACACATTTCATTTGCAAATCTTCTTTTAAAACTTGCTAGCACAAACTCCATAGCTAATTCATCTCTTCAGAAACTTGCTCGATGGTCTTTCGATGATCTGCCTGTCGAAGGTCGGCCAGATCGTAGTTGGTCTTCAACTGATATGTCCCCATTTTTTAAATGGGAAAAACACTCGTAGACCTCGTTTTACCTAAAGTGTCATTCTTAAAGGCTTGCCAAAGCATAACAATCTGTTCTTTATGGTCAGCCATCACAAAATCACCAAACTTGCTTGTAAGCACTAACAAAAAACAGGATGCCTAGCAGCAGCATCTGCAACTAGAAAATGCGCATGCACCACGTTCAGATTTTGGTTCTTTTTTGGGTACCTTGTCGTATTATGTTTATGCTTTAGCTTTTTTCTTATGAATTTCCCTAATGATTGCATTTAAATTGTTTTGGAGTTAGATATTTGGAGAAAGTGTTATTCAATGAGAAATTAGAAATGCAAAATCAGGGAAACTAGAGTTAGGCGGGGGGGGTTAGGACACAGTCAAGCATGTGTCTAGCTATCCCTGAGACTAATGAGTTGAGGGTGCAGAAATTATCATTCAGTGCCAACTGCAGTTTTCTGAGTTTTGAACCTGAATTGGTTATCCTTGGACCCATAGCTACCCTTGCATAATTACATTATTCAAGAGTAACTGTGGTCCCAAGGGGATGTTGAAATTCATGCAGCAGATAAAGAGGAGTTTGGAGCCAAAAATTATCAGTATCAGTGAGACCTGGTTGACAGAAGATAATACAGAGATAGAATGCAAAGGATGTTGTATTTTCAGGGAGAATGGAAGGAATAGGACAGGAGGAGGGGTTCACTGATGAAAGCTGAAGAACTTTCATCAGTAAACCGCCAACAACAAAAAGAAATGTGAAGGAAGGTTTTAGGAGTCGGGAAGATAGTTCATTTGCGGTGTGAGATAGGACAAAATATACTGTTGGTTGCTGCTACCATGCATTGGCAGATTAGTACAATGAATGCAGGCCAAGCAGTTTTTATGAACACATATGCTGCAGGGAGAAATGGTCATAATGACAAGATGGAAATTGAATTTATACAGTTAATAAGAAATAATTTCTTGATAGCATGTAATGAAGGGGAACCAGGGGTTTGAGATTGCTGAATCTGGTAATAACTAGGGATAGAAAATTTACAGACTCTTTAAATTACTGGGTAATTTGTAAAAATTTTCATAATTACCAATTTATCAGTAATTTCTTTCATTTTCAAAAAAGCTATATTGGAAGACAATAAATAAATATTAATAAACAAAAATTTTATTGAAAAATAAAACATGACATAAAAATAAAAATATTTATTCTAAAGAAAAATATATAATATTAATAGAAATTATATAAAAACAAAATATTTATTTCACAACATAAACAGTTAGTTACTTTAATGATAAGGAAAACACAAATGCAAACAACTCGAAAGACAAACCATTTTTAGTTAATGTCCTTCTTTTTTTTTAAAATGATCATGCAGAAAACAACTTGTTGAGGCTGTGGTCTGGTAAATGTGACCTAATTTTTATATAAATTAATCCAGTAGTGGAAAGCACTCTCAAATTCGGCACTTGTTGGCCAGCTGGTTGTTAGGTCATCAAAAGTCATTTTAAAATATTTTCCTCTTATTTTTTCTTTTTGAAAATGTACATTTCCTTTCTTATGTTAGGTCTTTAGTGGTTTTTTGTTTTAATTTGGATCTTCAACAAGCTACTTCTTTTTTTTTTTTCTGTTTCTTTTTTATTGTAAAATTATTGCTATACTAATTCCACAGTTAATCTTTGTTGCTGTAATTCTGTATTTGTATATATTGTATATATTATATACATTAGTAAATATATATATATATAAATATGTGACCCAATCCCATGCGGTCGTGGATGCTACTACAGCAGAAAAAAAGTCATCATATTTGTTAAAATATGATGTAATTTTTGATCAAGAATTCAAATCGGTCTAGATATTGATAATTTCAGTTAAAGGTGGTATATCATATCTTTTCTTTCACTCTTTTTAATAAGTTATAAGTTAATTTTGCATGACTTTTAAGATGGTTATGTAAGCTGCTAGTACCTTTACCGACTGCTTTGATTTTTTTTAGCACTTTTCACATCCACATTCTCATCTCCGACTTCAATACATTTGAAATAATATACCAGAATGAATTTTTATCCATGGCTATAAAAAAATAAAAAAAAAACCCTCTTCAATACCTACTTTTATGAAATATCAAGTCACACAAAACTATTTGACTCAGTATGACTAGAAATGCATCACCAGATAAAGACGATGGGTGAGAAAAGAGTAATCATAATGGAGGATTTGATTATCCAAACATTGATTGGGTAACAGTAAAATCTTATGAGATGAATAAGACTGAATTTTTTGAGCTGTTGCAAGACAACTTCCTCAAGCAGCATGTGACAGAAGGGACTCGAGGTCAGAGTGTGTTAGATTTGATTATTGTGTCAGAGGGTGTTTCAGTTAAAGAACACAATTCTGCCTCCAGTTGGTGGCAGTGATCAAGTGGCACTCACTTGGGAAATGACTGTGAATGTTCCATTTAGAAAAGGTTACATGCTGAACTACAAAGCAGGAAATTATGACCAGCTGAGGAGTATACTGATTTCAGTGCAATGATATCAGTTGCTGGATGGGAAGAATATCGACAATTCATGGGAAGCATGTAAAAAATACTTAAATGATGCAATATCAGAATGTGTCCTGAGAATTCAAAAAATAAATAGGGATGGACTCAAATGGATCTGTAATCTTATCAAATAAGAGTTTCATAAGAAAAAGATGAAGTGGAAGAAATACCATGTACATAAGGATGATGTCCATCATGAAAATTATAAACAGCAGGCCAGAAGAGTCACAACTGTTGAATGGTAAGCTAAATTTGAATGTGAAAAGAAACTGGCTTTGCAAGTTAAAAACAACCCAAAAGAATTCTCTCGTTATGCTGCAAGTAAAAGAAAGAACGAGTATGAAAGAATAGCTCTACTGAATGTAGATGGTGTGAGGGTGACAAATGCAGAAGAGGTTATTCAACTAATGAGTACCCATTTTGCTAAAAGCTATCAACCTGGGGTATGCAACATTGAGTTCACTGCTACCTCTTCACTGTATGAAGAAACTCAGGTGTATGAGGAGGAGGTATTAGAGCTGTTGCACAAGCTGAATAAGAATTCAGCAATAGGGACTGATAGGATATCAGCACAGGTGCTACAAGAGTGTTCAGCTGAACAGGAAAGATTCCACAGAAGTGGAAAGGATGTATGGTAATCCCATTTCACAAGGGCGGTGAAGATTTTGGAAAGGTTGATTAGGGCTCGCATTCAGAAAGAAGTTCACAGAGAATCTCGACTTTTGCAACGAGCAGCATTAGGTTTACTAAGTGAAGATCATGTTTTTGCAACTTGCTCACATTCTATAATATTACCATTGAGCTAGACAAGGAGAATGGATATACCATATTTTGCTAAGACTTTTGACAGAATACAGCATGGAAGACTGTTGCATAAATGAGAGAATATGGGTTTGGATTATAAAATATCAGCATGGTTAAGAGGATGGCTGACTGACAGATATCAAAAAGTGGTATATGGGGGATGTGAGGCTGTAAGATATAAGGTAACCAGTTGTGTACCACAAAGATCAGTCCTTGGTCCACTGTTATTCAATCTGTACATTAATGACATTGGGAAGGATTTGACAGGTGACATACAGCTATTTGCTGATGATGAGCAAATAGCTGTATGTCAAAGATGGCTTGGGTAATCAGGAATGCAGTTGATATGCAGTAATTGTAAATTGATTTGAATAGACTGGAATTGTAGGCATTGAAAATGGATATCAGTTCAATGTCAGTAAATGTAAAGTCACTTTGATATGATTAGATATCGAATGTTATATTATATTATTTGGTGGGATTATGTCAGAAGAAACTTATCAGGCTAGGGATTTTGGAGTTTTTGAAGTTGTAGTTCAAGGGCCATACAGCGAAGATTGCAAATGCAATTCAAAAGATAACTGCAATGCTGAAACAAACTTTCCCATGTAAAGATAAGGATGTCATTTTGCCTCTTTACAAGGCCTTCATAAGACTTCATTGGACTATTGTGCACAGGTCTGGTCTCCTGGTTTCCGTTGTAATTCTGATACAGTGGAGAGAGTGCAAAGGAAAGTGTTAAAAATGATATCAGGATTGTGAAATACTAATTATTAAGACAGATTGAGAAAATTTGTAGACTGCAAACAGGAATACAAGGGTGATATGATTGAGACTTACAAACTTCTGAAAGGGTCATACACATTGGTGAGCTATGGAAATTTTAACAAAGGGCTCGCATCGTTGAGCAAAAAAAAAGCCGTATTGCACACACAAAAACGTTTATTAATACAGCGTGTGTACAAATGCCAATCAAAAAGTATGAGGGGACAATCAACCTGTAAAGGCTATATTTCATGATCTAAACATGAAATATAGAAAATTTATCTTACATAAGAAAAACATTTTTTAACTATCAAAATATAATAAGAATAAAATCTTTTATAACGCACATATGCAATAGTCTGCATTTTTTATAAACAAAATAAATTTCTTTTGTTGCGATAGAAGTTTTTATGACAAACAATCTATAAATAATAAATATTATCTAAACACAATAATATTGAAATACGTTATATTTCACTTTTGTTTTTATACTTCAAGTGATAATCAATGGTACCAATCAAGGGGCATTATTTTATAGTCCTATTTATATATGTGATTACCAAAAGTGAATTCTTATTTGTAAAATGGTAGTAACAGTAGCTATATTTTATTTAATAAAATCACTTTGTTAGGTTACCGTAGGAATTTTTCGCTTAATATTTCAAAAAATTATGTTTTGTTTTGTTTTTTTAAAAAAAAAAAGTAAACAAGAACAACAAGGGACTCGCAATGAGAAAAATTTAACAAAGGGCTCGGGCGAGTCCCTTACAGCTCATCACTGGTCATACAGAATTTCAGTTGACGGAATTTTTTATTTTATGGATGGTGGGGAAAGGACTGGTGCTAAGAAGGGGGCAAGATCTAACTTTTTCTCTCATAGAGTGGTGCGTGGTTGGAATGCATTGCCAGTGGATGTTGTGTGAGCAATCAGTGTGAATAAATTCACGAAGAAGTATGATAGCTGGTGAGTGTAGTATGTGGCCTCCCTGGAGGTCTCTCTTAATAATAAAATAATATTCTGACATGACTCACTGATCTCTCAATGATAATTGAAAATACAGAATCACAGAATATAATTTTGTCATTTTTTATGGTGCTAAATATTTGGTTACTTTTAACACATTCATTATGGTCCGAGACAAGTGCTTCCATCAAAACATGTATTGGGAGTGGGGGGATCTGTTTGTTTTGGAATATATTACAAACCAAGAATTAAGAAAAATCCTATATTTGGTTGGTATATTTAAACTAACCAATAATAAAAAGTGTGTATATATTGGTAGCTTAGTACAGGAATGATAATGTGAAAAACATTCTTTTCCTACATCCTTTATGCATAGACACAGAGGTTTACTAAGTGGAAGTAGAAGTAGAAAAGTAGAAGTTTTATTGTAGCTCTAAACTAAGTACTGTGAATATTAACAATCTGTTTCATAATAATTGAAAAGGGAAATTTGTTCATTCATTCATATGTCCTTCACTAAGTGCAAAAGCAAATGGATTTATGTAATGCAAATTTTCATTCCCCCCCCCCTTCCCATTTTTTAATGACTTGAAATATGATAATGTTACATTTGGGATTTTCTGTGCCATTAAGATGGTTCACAAATACTATTTTTATCATTATTATTACACCCTCCATGGAGTCAACATACTTATTGTGGGAGGTTCATTCAACTGACAACATATTTATCACATAGAATCTTAAAATCCTTAACACTTCTTGCATTAACAACACATTCTGGTAATGCATTCCATTCACTGACAATTCTCCATGTAAAAAATCTAATCCTCACATCCCTCTTCACCACACTTTTATATAGCTTCCAGGAATGACCTCTGGTTCTTCCACTCTCACCTTCTACTCTGTTTATAATCCACTCTGGATCAATCTGATAAATCCTCTCACTAAGTTAAATGTCTCTATCATATCACCTCTCTTCATCCTATCCACCAAACTCTGCAATCCACATTTCTTCAACTTCTCTCCATAGCGTTCCAAAGTCCTGACATTGTCTTAGTACTCACCTCTGGACCCTCTCCAATGTCTCCACATCACATTTAAAGCCAGGTAACCAGATCTGAGCATAATAATCCAAGTGTGGTCTGACCAGTGCCTTATACAGTGGCATAACCACTTCCTTATCGTTACATGTTAGAGTGCTTATTATCATAGCAGCACTATGATGTGCAGCCAACACTAGCAATATGCCCTCTAAACTTCAGTCTATGTCAACTACTTCCAAATCTCTAATCTCATCCACTTCCTGCAGTACATAGCCTTATATTTCTGCACTCCAAAATGCAACACCTTACACTTATTGATATTAAAACTACAACCCCACTCTTCTGTCCAAGTAAAAAGTTTATTCAAATCTTCCTGAAGGGAATTAACATCAGCAGTGCTACTTATAATTCTTCCCAACTTTGCATCATCAGCAAATAACTGAAGATCTCCAGTCAGTCCACATGATATATCATTATTATATATATTATTATTATATATATATGTATTATATTATGTCGTTTACAAACAAGTTAAACAGCAGGGACCCAAGAACAGAATCTTGTGGCATGCCACTGGTTATCCTCTTTTTTTGCGGAGGGTAACTAGTGGCGTAACCATTTTTTACACTGCTCCATCATACACAACCTGCTGGTATCGTTTAGATAGCCAATCTCTGATCCATCTAACCAATATACTATCTATTCCTATCCTCTGCAGCTTGTGTACCAACTTATCATGTGGTAATCTATCAAACACTTTTGCAAAGTTTAAGAATATCACTGTATATGATTCTCCCTTATCTAATGCATTTGTCGCCTTATCATAAAATGCAAGTAAATTACTAAAACAGGACCTACTCTTTACAAATCCATGCTGACCATCATAAAGAATGCTGTGTCCATCAACCCACTTCTGTATTCTATTCTTTGCCAATCTCTCCAACTCCTTGACCACAACCTGCAGTTATACAGACTGGGCGATAGTTGGAGACTTCTGTTCTTAGAACCATGCTTGTGGAGTGGTACTATTTTGCCTTCTTTCCACTCCTTAGGAACCCTACCCACTGCAAGACTTTCATTTAATAACCAGGTCAAGGTCATAGCCAACTGTGGTGCACATTCCTTAAGAATATGTGGTGATCTGTCATCCATTCCCACAGCCTTATTCACATCTAACCCAACCAACATCTCATACATCTCTGTTTCTTTCACTTCCAATTCTCCAAATACTTGCCTCACTTCTATATATTGCACCAGATCATTTACACCAGTATGATATATGCTGATAAAGTGCTCGTTCAATAATTCCACTATATCCTTTGCAGCTGTTAGTCTGCTGTCATGACTATCTACCAACGTTAATCTGCCATAATTATTCTTCCTCTTGCTTGCCATGTAGCAGAAAAATTCCCTTGAGTTAACCTTCGCCTGCCAATTTCCTCTCATACTGCACCTTTTCTCTCTTTACTATGCTCGTCACCTTTCTTAGCCTGCACTTTATACACTTCATGGATCCGATCACCACCAACTGTCTTGTACCTCCTCCATAACATTTTCTTTTCAGCACAGCTTGCTTGATTTGACTACTCTGTTTACTCACTTAATCCTTGGTATGCAGTCAAACATTGCTTTTGTCAGATACTGCCTTGTGAGTTTCCATGCATTTTCAGTATCTTTTCCACTCAGCTCATATATATACCCAACGTATTGATGCTAAGTGACTACAGAGCTTCTTATATTCCCTTGCTTTATACTTCCACATGTATCCATTTTTGGCAGTGCCCTTTTCTTGTTTCATCACTTCCCAAATGAGTACCTCATGATCACTCTCACCAACCAGTGGCAGT
This sequence comes from Typopeltis vanoorti, assembly GCF_054136105.1. Lineage (NCBI taxonomy): Eukaryota > Metazoa > Arthropoda > Arachnida > Uropygi > Thelyphonidae > Typopeltis > Typopeltis vanoorti. Next base: position 26,640,335 of record NC_143552.1, read on the forward strand.
GTGAACACTTCATTAACAACTATATCTTGTGAAGGTATCACCAAATCCAAAACATTAAAGCCTCTAGTTGCTTCAATCACATGCTGCTTAAGATACTTATCTCTCAGAAATTCCACAAACTTGCTCTCCTTGTTCCCACACACTATTTTGCAATGCATCCACTGCGAAAAATCCAAGGCAGAGTTAGACTTTCGTACAGAAACGTGCCACCGCGGTACATTTCTTTATGGATGCCATCTTCAGAAGTTGAAGCAGTACAACAAGCAAGTGGCAAAACACAATATAAGCAACAAAAAATTTCAACAACAACAACACCACTGAAGGACACTTGTATCCAAACTGAAAAAAGTGCAGCACAGTTTGCAACAAAAAGCCACACTATACACTAATTACTATTAAATTATTTAAGGAATTTACAAGGTATACTTGAATATTAATTAAAAAAAACTTTCATAACTATCTCCTATATTTTGGCAATGTCACATTGCCATCTTCATGAGAACATACAACAATGACACGTGCACGCAGGCGCTACAAAAAGCAAATGAAACAGAAGAGAGAAAATTACTGTTATTCCTAGAGTCCTAAATGTGTCCCGTAGCAGGCTATATTGGGTTGTCTTGGCTGTTGGGCTGAAGTTCTCAAGATGCAAGCTTCCCAAATTTGGGGCAGTCTCATGCACCCAAATTTGCTGAGATTTGGAAAGTTTTTTAGAGCTGAGGCTGATTCCATGAACAATCTTTCATATTTAAATTTGCTGCGATGTATTAACGTGGCTTTCTTCCAGCGTATTCTGTGGCGGGTATCCAGAGCATGGTCTGCAAGCCCAGAGTGGCTGTACTGGTGAAACCGGATGTAGTCTTTGTGTTCCGAAATCCTGACATTTGCTGTCCTGCCTGTTTGGCCAAAGTAGGACAGTTTACAGCTGCAAGGGACCTGGTATACCCCGGTAGGTCTAGGGGAAGTGGTTGGTCTTTGGTGGAGCAGATAAGGGATACCAATTTTTTATATGGTTTGTAATAAGAAGTCAGGTCATATTTTTTTAAGATTTTGGTTAACTTTTCAGAGGTGTCCAGATATAGGGAATGGTGATGGACTTAGTGTAATCTTTGTTATGAAAGGGGAGGAGAGGGTATGGTTAACTAGTTTTAATTTTTTGATTTTTTGGGGGTTGTAGCCATTGGCTAAGAAAGTGTTAAGGATGTGGTTTAGTTCAGTGGTTATGGCATTGTCATCTGAACAGATTAATTTTGCCCTGTTATATAGTGTTTTTATAACCCCATATTGTTGTGTGGGAGGGGGGGAGAGGGGAATTGCTGGTGAATTTGCCTGTATGGGTGGATTTTCAGTAAACAAAGAAAACCAAGCATCCATCAGGCTGGCGAGTGATTATACTGTCTAGGAAAGGGAGACGGTTGTTTTCCAATGTAGCGAAGACAGAGAGTGGGTTTTTGTGGGGCTGAGATTAAGGCTTTCTCTTAGAAAGTCTCCATAAAGAAGTTGACCAGTGGGTGGGGAGAGTGGTGAACCCATGACTGTCCCCTCTATCTGTTTGTAGAATTTTCCTTGCCAAACGAAATAGCCTGAGTTCATTGTGAACTGAAATAGGGCTGAGATATCAGGAGGAAATTTGGCTTGGATGAGCTCTAAGGTTTCCTTGATTGGGACATTTGTGAATAGGGAATAGACATCAAAACTGACCATTATGTCAGTATGTTGGAGTGAGAGGTTTTCTATACTGGCTTAGAAGTGGGCTGAGTTTTTTTGTGTGTGATGGTGTATTGCCAGTATAGTGTGAGAGTGCTTTGGCTAAATGTTTGGCTAATTTGTATGTGGGGAAATCAATGCCATACACTATGGGACGTAATGGCACATTTTGTTTATGTATTTTTGGAAGTCCATATATCCACATTATTTTAGTTTGTTGGTAACCTCCACAGGCCAAAGAAGTGACCTTCTTAAGGAGCCTTTGGAGTGTTCTAATTTGGGAGCTGGTGGGATTATACTTTATACTCAATAGGGAGGTAGGTAGCTCGATCTAACAATAAAGCATTAAGCTTACCTATGTAGTCGGTTTGGTTGAGAACCACAGTGGCATTCCCCTTATCCGCTTTGGTGATTACTATTTCTTTGTTTTTCTTCATTTCTTGTAGAGCTTTATATTCTCTTTTGGATAGGTTGGTTTTTGGTGGACTTGCTTAGGTGAGAACACCGTCTACATCCAGTCTGATATTGTTGGCGGTATAGTTTGGAAGGATGTAGATACCACGTTCTATCTGAATCATTATTTCTCCAGCCGGTATTTTCTTAGGAGATATGGCGAAATTGTGACCATGTGTGCCAGTGCGTTGAGTGCCTCAGACTTCAAAGTAATGGAAGATACAGTGTTGAGTGGTTATTGAAGTTTGGAGGTATAGTCCTTTTTCAAGTTTTCAAATTTTTTGATGTGCCAACTTCGTATCTTTTCAAATTCTTTTGCTGCCGAAGTGCACGAGACATCGTAGAGAATTGCCCAAAGGTTGTCGTTCAGCATGTCGGAAAGCTCCTCCTCTAGCGCCCGAATAGCTTTGTTTATGTCGGCTAGGAGAACGTGTGTAGTGGTAATTTGTTCTCGTAGTAGGGCAAAGCTAGCTCGGTTATAAATGCGGAGATTAAAACTATATCGCCAACAATATCAGACTAGATGTAGCCGGTGTTCTCACCAAAGCAAACCAACCTATCCAAAGGAGAATATAAAGCTCTAAAAGAAATGAAGAAAAACAAAGAAATAGTAATCACCAAAGCGGATAAGGGGAATGCCACTGTGGTTCTCAATCAAACCGACTACACAGGTAAGCTTAATGCTTTATTGTTAGATCGGGCTGTATTGAGTATAATCCCACCAGCTCCCGAATTAGAACACTCCAAAGGCTCCTTAAGAAGATCACTTCTTTGGCCTGTGGAAGTTACCAACAAACTAAAACCTTTTAACTCCAGACCCCCCTCCCCACAAATATATGGACGTCCAAAAATACATAAACACAAAATGTGCCATTACGTCCCATAGTGGATGCCATTGATTCCCCCCACATACAAATTAGCCAAACATTTAGCCGAAGCGCACACACACTATTCTGGCAATACACCATCACACATAAAAATACTCAGCCCACTTCAAAGCCAGTATAGAAAACCTCTCACTCCAACATGCTGACATAATGGTCAGTTTTGACGTCTATTCCCTATTCACAAATGTCCCACTCAAGGAAACCTTAGAGCTTATCCAAGCCAAATTTCCTCTCGATATATCAGCCCTATTTTGGCTCACAATGAACTCAGGCTATTTTGTTTGGCAAGAAAAATTCTACAAACAGATAGAGGGGACAGCCATGGGTTCACCACTCACCCCACCCCTGTTAAACTTCTTTATGGAGACTTTTGAAGAGAAAGCCTTAAGCTAAGCCCACAAAACCCACTGTTTTTCTTCACTACGTTAATGATGTTTTCGCTATATGGCCACATGGCTCATATACACTCCACTCCTTCTTAACACACTTAACCAACCAACACCCCAGAATCCAGTTCACCTTGGAAAAAGAGGAAAACAACAGTCTCCCTTTCCTAGACACTTTAATCACTTGCCAGCCTGATGGATCCTTGGTTTTCTCTGTTTACAGAAAACCCACCTATACAGGCAGATACATTCACCAGCAATTCCCCACCCCACAACAATATGGGATTATAAAAACACTATATAACAGGGCAAAATTAATCTGTTCAGATGACAATGCCCTGACCACTGAACTAAGCCATGTCCTTAACACTTTCTTAGCCAATGGCTACAACTCCCAAAAAATCCAAAAAAAAAATATTAAAACCAGTTAACCACAACCCCCCCCCCCCTTCCCCAATTCATAACAAAGATTACACTAAATCCATCACCATTCCCTATGTCTGAGATACACCTCTGAAAAGTTAACCAAAATCTTAAAAAAAGATGACCTGACTTCTTGTTACAAATCATATAAAAAATTGGCATCCCTTATCTGCTCCACCAAAGACCAACCACTTCCCCTAGACCTACCTGGGGTATACCAGGTCCCTTGCAGCTGTAAACTGTCCTACTTTGGCCAAATAGGCAGGACAGCAAATGTCAGGATTTCGGAACAAAGACTACATCCGGTTTAACCAGTACAGCCTCTCTGGGCCTGCAGACCATGCTCTGGATACTCGCCACAGAATACTTTGGAAGAAAGCCACGTTAATACACCGCAGCAAATTTAAATATGAAGCTCTAAAAAACTTTCCAAACCTTAACAAATTTGGGTGCATGAGACTGCCCGAAATTTGGGAAGCTTGCATCTTGAGAACTTCAGCCCAACAGCCAAGACAACCCAATATAGCCTTCTAGGCGGCACCTTCAACAGTAATTTTCTCTCTTCTGCTTCATTTGCTTTTTGTAGTGCCTGCATGCACATGTCATTGTTGTATGTTCCCATGAAGATGGTAATGTGACATTGCCGAAATATAGGTGGTATTTATTAAAATTTCTTTTAATTAATATTCCAGTATACATTGTAAATTCGTTAAATAATTTAATAGTCATGTGTTACCAATGTACAAGCCTATCTACAAGAATATACACTAATTAAAAACACATTTTTAGCACATCTCAAATCTACCGCTACGTTCACTTGTGACACTAGCGCATGCCATTTGCATTTAACAGTGTAAAAATGTGCCTGCCAGATGCTGACAGGACATATACAGATATACTGTAATAATTTTAATCAACATTAAAATTATTACAACATGCATTGAAAATGTTTTTGTTTTACCAAATACCACTAGAAAACACCGAATTACCACTAAATTTTTAAAGCATTTTTGTTCCATTTACTTGTAAACCAGTTTACTGGTATTTCAATCACTAATAATAATCAGATGATATATTCATAACTAAGGGAGCCACTCTGCCTCTGATCAGAAAAGTGATCCTGCAGTCTTTTTCTGGGAAGTTACTAAACATATATCATTCAGAGTCAAGAAGGGATAGATATATGTGAAACTAAAAGTCTGTGATTATGATAAACTTTGGAGTCAGCTTAAAGTAATGTCATGCCATAAGAAACTACAAGGAAAGAATGTTAACTCATGACAAATGGTTAAGGGTTGTTTGAGGGAAGCAGCATCAAATTGTATACCCATGGTCAGGAGGATTAACCAAGTGGGAGTCAAATGGATGACTAGCCAGATAAAACAGAGGATGTAAAAAGAGAAAACATTGTTGAAGGAATATAAACGACAAAAGGGGTGATCAGCATGCCTGTGAGCAATAAAAAGCACTAGAAAGAAAGGTGATCAGCATGTAAGAAAGAAAAAATCAAATTATGAGAGGATTAGCTAAGCATGTCAGAAGAAATCCTTGAATGGTAAGCAGAAATCCTGAAAAGAGTGGTAAGCAGAAGAGCAATTATGGAAGGATGACTCTTTATCAATGCCAGTGGTAGGAAAGTAAGTGAAACAAAATAAATAGTCAAACTACTTTAAACTGATCGCTTTGTAAGGGGTGTATCATCTAGGTGAAGATGATACATTGTTGGAAATTGAGAAGGACATGTAGATGTGAATGAAATTAATGTGAGATTGACAAAGAGGCAATACTCAGCATATTGAGGAGCAATCAATTACGAATATAGAAGTGGGATTGGATGTCATGTCAGCCTGCATGTTTTGAGAATGTGTAAAAGAACTGGTAGTGCCTGTGACCAAGCAGTTTAATCTAAGTCTCAGCTCTCACAAGGCTCTGAGAGAGAGTGAAAAGAAAGCAAGATAGTTTAATTATATAACACAATCTATCTTCCTGACAGAAGCTGTAAATTATAGACCAGTTGGTATTTCAGGAGTAGTTAATGTATTGGGAAAGTTGGTTAAAGGAAGAATTCAGGAATAGGTGAATAGGAATGTGATACTCTGTGGTGACAGCATGGCTTTGTAAAAAGTTAGGTCATGTGTTAGTAAATTAATCATATTTTATAACAGAATGACAGCTGGATTTTGGAAAAGCATTTGACAAAGTCCTCATGGAAAACTATTACTTAAGTTGGAACAAATGGAAATGTGTATGAAGCTGGTGGCATAGAAGGAGGGGAAGCTGACAGACAGACACCAGAAAGTAGTATACGTGGAGCAGAATCCAGGAGAAAGAATGACTTGGGGAGTGTCTCAAGGCCCTATAGTAGTGACACTACTGTTAAATTTGTATATTAATGATATAAAGAATGATTTGATTGGGAATATTCAATAGTGATGTTGTTCACTCATAGTCAGTCTCTCCTCCTCCACCTTCAATTGCTCTCAGACTCTATATGGTATCACATTCACAAGGACGAAATACCTTATGAACGGCCCATTTGATATCTCAGCTATATCCTCTACAGCAATTATCCTTTTACCATTTTCTCCGACCAGTATTATCCTTCCATAATCATTATTTTTTTCTGCTGGCTACATGTCAAAAGAACTCCCTAGGATTTTTTTTTTTTTTTGGTTCATTAACTACTTCTGCTCATACTACACCTTTGCTACCCATACCAACTGAATCCTCCATGCCTACTCTTTGTACTTCTGGTGAAACTGATTATTACTACTCATCTTATGTTGCCTCCATAATGTCTTCCCTTGTATTGCATGCTTAATCTCTGCATTCATTCATTTCACATCTACCTTACTTAACCTTCTGACCATTGGAATATATTTAGATATTGCGTCTACTAGATAATTCTTGAATATCATCCAAGCAGCTTTGATGTCCTTTCTACTCATCCTTCCATGCAACAACTGCAAGCTGTCTCCTGAGCTTTTTACAATCACCATCCTTGTAGTTCCACACATATCCTTTCCTCACAGAAGTTTTCACGTGACTGACAGTCACTCTATGGTCGCTCCACCAAATGGTGAGATATTTGACACCTCATTTATAATGACATCCTCTGATGAGATGATCAAATCCAAGACCCTCGATCCTTGTATGCCCTCAAATACATACTGCTTGAGGTAGTTGTCTCTTAAAAAAAACTTGAGAAATTAATTTTCTTTACTTCCAGATGCTATCTTGTCATCCCAATCTGTATTGCCATAATTAAAATCACGCACAATGATCATTCTTTTCCTATCTGCTTTGCCAGTTTACTTATACATTTCATGGTCACTATCCTCCATATTACTAGGTCTATAGCAACATCTAATTATTTCATTTTATTCACCTCTATCTTATACTATACTGCCTCAAAACCACTGCCACTATTTACCCCTTGCATCTCTACCTTGCATGAACATTACTCCTTTTCTGTCATCAGTAGCACTCCACCTTGCTCATAGATGATCCTTCCCTTACAGATTCACTTCAGCCTCTGTCTCAAAGATAGTGTTTCACTTCTGTCTGTTCTATAGTCACTGCTCCAGTGAATTGGCAACTAACATGTGTATATATATATATATATATACACATGTATATTATATATATTATTTATATATAATATATATATATACAGGGTGTTCGGGATAAATTTGACAGTTTCGTAAGGAAAAAGAAAATCTTCTTTGTATCTATTAAATTTAATGAATTGACAAAAAAACATTACAGGCAGAGTTAATTACAATACTATCAACAAGATTTACTCAAAATAACCACCATTAGCATCGATCACAGCTTCAATTCTGCTTCGGAACCTCGAACAAGCTGATGCTACAGTCTCCCTGGGAAGGGCCGCAAAAACTGTTTTAATTTTATCCATTAACTGGGCTTTTGTATTACTGGAAGTGCGATTGGTGTCTTTTTCAACTGCGCCCCATACAAAATAATCCATGGGGTTAAGGTCTGGGGAGTTTGGAGGCCAAACATTTGGACTGGTGAAGTCGTAGAAATTTTCAGACAACCATTTTTGACTTTTCCCAGAGGTGTGGCAAGGGGCCGAATCCTGCTGCCATACATACGGCCTACCATTGGCTACCCTTGTTATCCAGGGCTTGACTACAGTTAGCAACTCCACGAACAAAGCCCGAATTCCAATGCCAGGGTTCTTCAACACCTGTTCCTGCAGATTTGCGAGGAATTCTGCTGTACGAACGCAATCAGATCGTCTGCTAGGGATCTTTCTTCTTGCTACATCCTCGTAGTCACCATTGCAAGTCTCTAGTTCATGCCTGATTGTTTTTACTGTATTCAGGGAGCATTGGGCAGCAGTCGTAATATCCTTATTTTGATGGCGGGCACGAATCATCATGATACAAGTTATTCTCTTCCATGATTCAGGTGGGTTCCAGCTATCCATCCTTTCTGACATCTTGTATATGAATGAAGAAGGGTCCAAACTTTTAAATGAAGAGAAGTGTGTGTTAATACATGTAACTTACGGAAAAATATAATTAATTATAAATATGTCAAATTTATCCCGAACACCCTGTATATATATATATATATTATATATAAATAAACAGAAAAAAAATTTTTTTATTGTTTCTGCCTTCATAAAATCATATCATACCATACCATCTCTGTTATCATATATAAAAAATGTGATAATTCCAAAGAAAATATAATTATATATACAAATTTTATATATTTATAATGATTATATGATATGATGTGAATATGTAGCAATATCATGCCCTTCCATCTCTGTTCTTGTCAGGATGTCATCCTCATCCAACCACATCTTACTTATTCCAACAATTTTTGGGTGAACAAAAAAATCAATGCGACAATTTTGTTACCCTTTTTTCTGATATTTCTAGCATTCATATACAAACCAGCAATTCATTCCTGGATCTAGAACAAGTTTCACTGACACCACTTATTAGATGTGACCTCCATGCCCTCTTTGAGCCATTTCTCTTTCTTGTTACATATCCCATATCTTTCTTGTCTACTTTTTTCATTTTTCATCATTTGTGCACACTTTCTTCTTGTCAATTGCATTGTTTACTTCATCATCAGTTTCACATGCTTTCTTAACATTTGCACAATCTTCCTGGATATCCATTTTGTTTACGCTGCCATGTTCCTTACTCTGATTCAAAAACCCTCGTGGTCTATCAGCATCACGCACTTCCTGCATACCAGCATTCATTCCTTTCTCTTATTCAACCTCTCCACATAAACATCAGCTACATCTCCTCACATATACACAACTCATGACAGCATATTCTGGAAAAGTCACACCACTCACTTTATTTGTGTTTCACACCAATTTACTCAATCTCCCTTTCACTGCCATTTTTTTCTGCTGCACTAAACAAGAAACAAAAAATGTAAATTAACTCTGTCCAAAATATTTAATCAAACCCAGTGTTTCAATTACAAATATCATACAGCAACACTTAATCTAAAAATTACGCATTATCATCACACAGTAAATACAAAATTGACTTATCTTGCAGAAGCCCATATAACAATCAATGTGTTACACCCTCTCTCTCTGTGTGTGTGTGTGCGTAAATCAAGTCGATATTAAATCCAACATTATTTCAAAGCCAATGTAGAAATTATGCAAGTATGAAAGTTTCGTATGAAATTTGACCAGAGAGCTTACAACCGGCATTTATGACTTGCCCTAGCGTGGACCATATAGAAGACATGATTGCTTGTCCAAGCATCCATATATTTGCCTTTTATTGGTCCATTTTGATAAGGTTTCACTGGCCTGACAGCTGTTTCGAACTGGTTTGTTCTCCTCTGAGACCAGGCAGAAACCTTAAGAAAGCAAAAACTCTCATTTCATACTAAGGAACTCAAAATGGACCAAATAAAAGGCAAATACATGGATGCTTGGGCAAGCGATCATGTCTTGTATATGGTCCACGCTAGGGCATCTCATAAATGCCAATGAATATATTTTCATAAGCTCTCTGGTCAAATTTCATATGAAACTTTCATAGTTTCTACATTTGGTTTTGAAATAATGCTAGATTTAATATTCACTTGATTTATATAATTTTGCATCAGTGAACTGAAGCCTTTTGGCTCTTTATTTTAGTACACGCACACAATTAAAATATTGCAGTTTCTTTTAATACAACAAAGTGCTATTAACTTTGTATTATTAATATTAAAACTTAATGAATTCATTCTTTTGATAAGTAAACATAATAGTAATAGCAACAGTAACAATGCTAATAGTAGGGATAAGGAGATGAAGACATGTTGTAAGGTGATGTAATCCCACAGACTTCAAAACTTTTTTTATAATGTAAATTAAAGATACCAGAAATTATATACTTGGTTTAATCCTTTATCCATGTGTAAGCAAACAAAGTTTCTGCCTGAACTATTTTCAGGACTGGGACAACTCGTATATAGAAGTTGTGACTTCACATCACTTGCCTTTTTTATAATGTGGTTCCTACCCATGAAAGGTTTATTTGTAAACCTATAGTACATTTGTACCGTGGCCAGGCTAAGGATTTTTTTCAATTTTTTTGATTTTATATATATATATATAAATCAGAACTGTTACTATGATACAACTGAGAGAAAAATCTGAAAGTCTTTAGAAATGCCATTAGATCCTAAACATCTGAATATTAACGAAACACGTGCACATGAATATGTAAGCATGCATAACATTCTGAATGATTTAGAAAAATTTTAAGATAACATCAGCCTCTTTTATAAGTGCATAACAGTTGTCATCTTTGTTAGTCCTTATTGTTTTGTCTAGTTTATTATTTGTATGTTTACACCTGAAGAAATTTTGTGCAATTAGGATGAAATGTCATGTTGTCAATTAAAATAAATGTTATCATCTTATTCAGGTGTTCTGTCTTATAAACTCTTAGTCATGTACTCATGAATTAAAGATAGTAAGAAATTTGCATGTGAAGTGACTTCACTCACAAACTTTGTTTGCTTGCACTTGGATAAAGGATGAAACCAAGAATATAATTTCTTGGCATCTTTAATTTATAGTATAACCAAGTGAAAAAATGTTCAACATACTCATGAACCGGCAAAGTCTACACACTTCTATAGTGTGCTTACATGGTGAGGCCATATATACAGATACGTTAAAGAATTGGATAGATTGTTACAGAAGATTGCCAAAGTTGTCAACAGGTTAGTGTTTCTGTGCCAGTCTAAAATGTCTAGTATTATTTGCATATTTATTGAATTTTAAAAACGTTTCACACACCTAGAGCATTTGGAATCTATAATAAAACAAAAATATAGCACTACTTAATGAATGTATTCCCAATACTATGTAAGCATTAGTGCATAACAATGCATATCATTTTTCCCATAATGTTCCGATGACGATAACAGAATCGAAACAGCTCGCACCCTGTTAGCGCTCTCCCCCAGCCCCTGTTTCCCATATAACCCTTCCCCAAAAAAGCACCCTTAAATATAATAATATATATATATATATATGTAATATTATTTAAAAAAAACCTGGGTTTTCTAATTTATCTTCCCACCTTGCCTCAAACACCTCCTCCACTTTTCTGAACCTTCACATTTCCTGACCCCCCCCCTTTTTTTTTTTTACCAGCCAACAGCAGAAGTATGGAGAATGAAGACATCCTAACATACACACAAGGTATGTGCAAAATTTCTTCCTCTATTAATCTGCACATGTTTACCGTTAAAATACACTTATAATACCCTAAGAATTCTTGAGTAAAAAGCCAATGTATTTTAAATAAGGGACACTCCTAAACGAAAACAGGCAAAAATAGCCGTAAAAATAATAGTTTTATTTTTTTAAGAGGAGTAACATGGGAATTTCCCAGAAATAATACCTAAGCAAGCATCTTCTTGGCATTCTTGAGAACAGAAAATTACACCTTGTTAATATACTTCAGAATAAATTTGACATTAATCTCTAGTAAAAATGTAACTTCCATTCTCAACAGACAAGCAGATAGCATTTAAGAATATGATAAAACTAAACTGATTAAAAATTTTGATATCCTAATATCAGACAATATATGCAATATAAAACCTCATAATCAACATTTTATTGAAAAAACAGTTGTTAATAAATCCAAGCATGTCTTGTCTATAGTGGAACAAGTTCAGCAAGGGCCTTAACTTTGCAATCTACTCCTAGAAAGTACCTGAAGACATCTTGTTATCAAAAGTCGAATGAGCTACATCTATCTTATCTTCATTAGCTTAGTTCAAATCTGCACTTGCCATAAATGCAGTGAAACCTCCTGTTGATAATCTTTCACCTTTAGGACAAGCTGCTCTCAGTAACCTTAGACACAATTCTGACATAATGATCCTTCCTCCAGACAAAGGAAACACTACAGTTACCCTTGACTCAGATGATTATGACTATAAAGTTAGCTTCTTAATACTGGCACTGACTTTATTATGGATCATGACCCTACTAGAGAGCTTCAAAAGCACACTAATAACCTTTTGAAAACAGCCTATGAGTTTAACAGAGAAACCAGACTAGCTCTCCAATCTCTTCATCCTCTTCGTCCACCTCTATGCAGGACATGTTGTATAGAAGTAGACATACCTCTACATCCAATAGTAGAAGGAATGGATTCTCTGACATACCTTCTTGCCAAACATCTAGCTAAACTACTTAAGGGCCTGTCAGGACAATCACATCCTTTGTTAAAGACTCCAAGTATTTTGTTTCAAGCATCAGAAATATTCTCCTTGATGGACATGACATTTTAGCAAGCTACGATGTATTTAATCTGTTTACAAATGTTCCTACTGATGATGTACAGTGGTGCCTCGTGCTTCGAACGTTCCAGAGTTCAAACGCTTGAGAACGCAAGAAATTTGATTCGCAGTTCGAACTTTAGTCCAGGAACTCAGAGTCATATAGCATTAGACAGTTTCAGTATGGCATTGGGAATGCTTTTCCCCCACTAATTTTTCTCACTCATCTCCCCGTGCCAGCGCAGTGTGCTGTCTCGGTCCACTATACGTTGTCCCTTACTTTACACAGCCTAGTCATTGCGTGATACGTTTGTGTAGAGAATTTTTAACTGTTTTTGGCATTTTTTTTTATTGCCCATGGCATCCAAGAATGTAGAAAGAACAAAACATAAAGAAAAGTTGTAGTATCGACAATTGAGATGGAAAAAAAAATTATCATGAAACACGAAAGCGGTACACGTTTGATGGATCTCGCAACGATGTTTAAAATGTCAAAGGCAACGATAAGTAGCATTCCTAAGAATAAGGAATCAATAAAAGCAGCAGATATGGCTAAAGGTGTGACAACATTGACCTCCAGGAGATCACATGTTATTGAAGAGATGGAAAAACTCCTTTTAGTGCGGATAAACGAGAAGCGATTACGTGGTGACGTTATTACTGAGAAAATTATTTGTGAGAAAGCCAAACATCTGCATAGTGAACTTAAGAAACTCACACCTGAGACCAGTACTGAAAATGGGGAGTTTAAAGGAAGTAAGGGCTGGTTCGATAAATTCAAAAAACGAACTGGGATCCATAGTGTTGTCATGTACGGAGAGGATGCGAGTGCCGATGTAGAAGAAGTGGACAAATTTGTAAAAACCTTTAAGGAGTACGTGGATAGTGAGGGGATTTGTATCTCAACAGGTTTTTAATTGTGATGAAACAGGTCTTTTTTTGGAAAAAAATGTATAAAAGGAACTATATCACAAAAGAAGAAACGACGCCACCGGGATATAAACCTATGAAAGATAAAATTGCTTTGTGGTAATGCTAGTGGAGACTGTAAGATAAAGCCTTTGCTCATTTACCATTCTGAAAATCCACATGTTTTTAAAAAGAACGATGTCACAAAGAGCAAATTCAGTGTTATGTGGAGGGCCAACACGAAAGCGTGGGTTACCAGAGAGTTTTTTCACTGAGTGGATTTATCAAGAATTTGCTCCCAGTGTAAAAGCTTATCTTACTGAAAAAAATCTACCATTAAAAGCTCTTCTAGTGATGGACAATGCTCCTGCTCATCCCCAAAATTTAGAGGAGGATTTAGTTGGTGAATTCAGTTTCATCAAGATAAAGTTTTTGCCGCCCAATACCACTTCTATCATACAACCCATGGACCAGCAAGTGATTTCAAACTTTAAAAACTGTATATTAAGGCTATGTTTCAAAAGTGCTTTGAAATATCCAATGCCACAGAACTGACTTAAAGAATTTTGGAAAGAGCATTACAACATTCTTCATTGCTTAAGGATCGTAGATAAGGCATGGAAAGAAGTTTCTATTAAAACAATGATTTCTGCTTGGAAAAAATTCTGGCCAGATTGTATTTCAGTCAGTGAAATAGTAAGCTGTGAAGAAGAGTCTGTTGTAAATGAAATTGTGTCTTTGGATAAAGCTATGGGATTAGAGGTGAGTGATGAGGATGTAGAGGAGTTAATAGATGATCATAAAACCGAACTCAGCACAGAAGAACTTCAACATCTTCATGATCAACAACAAAAAGAAGTGGTAAAAGAAATTTTTATGGAAGAGGAGGATGCATTTCCAATGCCGACCAAGAATTGTTCTCTGTTTAGGTCAGAACACAAGCTATTGTGGAAAAATGGCACCCTAATAGGAAGTAGTGACCAGGAATATCAACTTATTCGATGACGTGATGGGTTATTTTAAAAATATCAAAGAAAATCATCAGCCCAAACAAAATTAGATAGATTCTTCTCTGCAGAAAAAAAGAGAACATGAATCAGCATTCTCAACTCCAGCTAAGAAGCAGAAAGAAGACGCTTAACAACGGGAGCATTATTTTCGTCTTTGTGATTTTTATATAAAAAAAATATTCTTCACTGTTATTTTTATGTTGTAATAATTAAAATTAATAAAATAAATATAAGATTATTTTGTTTAATTTTTTTTCTAAGTTATTAACATTAAAAAAATCTAAAATAGATAAAATAAAATAAAAAATTTGAAATTTTTTGGATACGGGAACGGATTATTTCGCTTTCCATTATTTCTTATGTAAAATCTTGATTCAGACTTCGAACGATTCATAGTTCGAACAGGTTTCTGGAATGAATTAAATACGAACTACGAGGCACCACTGTACTTGCACTACTATGAGATAAATTTTCTAAGAAGGTTATGGCACTCCTCAAGCACTGTATTTCATCTGGATATTTCAAATATAAAAATACAATGCACAAACAGAACTTTGGTCTAGCCATGGGCTACACCAAATTTGTAAAGCATTATTTTCAAAATTTTCCATGTAGAGGTGTGCTAGTGCTGGTGAGAGGGGTGAACACTTTGCTAGTCCTTCTTTTTGTTCCCAGAGTTTATCTTGGTAAAGGAAGAATGTGTTTTTTATGCAATGTTTGTAGAGCTGTACGATGTCCGGTGGAAAGAGATTCTCCAGGATGTTTACTGTTTCATTTCTTGGAATCTTTGTGAAAAGGTTGACAACATCTAAACTCGCTAATATGTCTGAAGGCCCTATGTATATCTTTTACTTTCTCTATGAAGTCTATGCTGTTCTTAATGAACGATGTTGTTTTTCCTATATGTGGTAAAATCAAGTTTGTAAGGTGTTTTGCCAGATTTGAGAGTCCCTTCCATCCACTATCGGTCTTAGTGGTATATCTTTTTTTATGAATTTTAGGAACTCCATATATTATAGGCACTAGTGGGTGTTTTGATTATAAATTCCTTTTTACTTCCTGAGACCAGTTAGGTATATTCTTGATAAGTTCATTAGTTTGTTGTGAGTTCGCCAAGTGGGATCTCTGTCTAATGCTATGTAGGTATTGGAGTCTTCAAGGAGGCTTTTCATTTTGTTGTTATAATCTTCTGAGTTCAAATCACTGTTGCATTGCCATAACATAGTCATAATAAAAGCAGACAAAGGTTTTATCAGATTTGAGTTTATTAAGGGCTGCAAATTCTGTTTTTGTAGGTTTTTGGTGGTAATTTGCAATTTAATAATAGTGCTGTACTTTGAATGCAGATCAGGTCTGCTGATACATTTCTTATTCCTTTTTCAATTTGGGCTATGATATCGATTTTCGGGACTTGTCAATGCGTTACAGCAAAATTAAAGCTTTCATAAGATTTGTTTCATCTCTTGTTAGAACTCTTGAGGAAAGGTTAAATTACTACTTTGGATTGATCTAAATGTTTCCTTTGTTTTTCTTTTTCTTTTAAAAGAGAAAATAATTTTTTAATTAGGCTGCGTTTTTTCTTTTCAGCCACCATTGTAGCTTTATTGTATGTGATAGTGTCTATGTTATTCCAAAGTTCAGAAGGCAGTGATGTGGCCAGTTCGTTATGTATATATTACATGTATCCTGGTTAATCTTGGACAATTCTGCTCTAGTAGCTGCAATTCCTTCTCTCAATATAGCTAATTCCGTTCTTTTGTATATTCTGTTGGCTTTATTGGAGTGGAATGTGCATTTGATTTTTATGAACTTGGGCACAATTTCATTGTCTCTACAACGGATTAAAAATATCAAACGACTGATAAAGTTCTGCTTTTTAATGCGTAATTTCTCAAATTGTGAAACTTTAGACCAACTGAACTCGCCATGAGTTTCTATATTCATGCGTAGGTTTCTTGTGGTTAAGAAGTTTAATAGAAATATTCCAGTTTAGTTAATTTAGTTAGAGAACTAACTAAATGTCACAAAGTGATTTTCTGCCACTGGAAAAAATATCAAGATCTCTTCACCCTCCAAAACCCCCACATCACCCAATGAAAAAACCAGGGGTTTATAATATTCATTGTTCCTGTGGCATCTGCTGGGATTGAACAAACATGTCCTATTTTGATAAGAATTGTTTCACAAGAAAATTCAAAGAGGCAGCCAATATGATTAAAATTCCTGCACAATGCAACAAAAACCAAGGTTTGATTTTAAATCAAGTTTGGTCATCATTTATTAAAAATTTACCCAATTTAGACCTTGGACAGAGTGAGTGTGAACCACAGAACGTGACAACAAATAGCATTCCAACTAACATGCATTAATGGTTGTATAGATCTGTTATTTGGTTTTTTTAACGAACTTTTTGATGTTCATAATACCAACAAATAAACTTGTTTTTTGTAATTTCTTATAGTTTGTGCTTTAAACCGTTAGTTCTCTTTACCCCTGAAGATGTTAGTCTTATGACTAATGAAACTTGTCAGGTTATTTTTAGTACTTGTTTAGTTTTTTAAAAACAGTTCTCTAATAAACATGTGGTCACAAAACTGGAATGTTTCTATTGGCATAGATGATATGTTCTCTATTTGAACTTGTGGCCCAGCCATATTAGACTCCTTCCTCACTCACCTCAATAGTCTACATCCAAGAATCCAGTTTACAATAGAAAAGGAAAATAACTAGTTTACTCTTCCTTAGACACCTTAGTAACACACTTCCTAATTGTAACCTTTCCTTCATTGTATATAAAAAAAAAACTACTCACACAGGCATACACATTCACAAACTTTCCTACCACCACTCCTCTCAACAGTATGGCATTATTAAAGCTCTAACCAATAGAGCCTATAATCTTTGTTCCAGTGAAACTTCCATTTCAACTGCATGCACAACACAGTTGGCTACAGTGATTATAGAATTTAAAAAAATAATCAGTTCCTCCCCCATTCCTCAGCCATCACTTCAGAAAGATTTTGGAAATGTCATCCCCATCCCCTACATCCATGGCACAGAAAAAATAGCCAGGTCTTTAAAAAAAAAAAAGTACAACTTCTACACAGCTTTAAAACCCACCAGAAACTTACTACCCTTATCTGTTCTTTCAAAGATCAGTTCCCCCCCTCCCCCCTCTCTCTCTCTCTCTCAGTGCCTTTAGTTTATAAAGTACCCTGTTCCTGCAAGTTGGCTTACTTCGGAAAGACTCTAAGATCAGTACCTCTCTGTTTAGAAGAACACAAATTGTAAATCTGAAATCACGACAATGGTCAATCTGGCCTTGCAGACCATGTATTGGATACAATCCACAGGATCTCCTGGAAGAAAACCACCGTGCTCTACCATAGTAAATTTAAAAAGGAAAGACTGGTTTTAGAATTTGCAACAGTACTTGGAAAGCAACCTAACTTAAATAAATATGGATGCATAAAACTTCCCAAAATTTGGAAAACAATAATTTTCTTAGGTC
Organism: Typopeltis vanoorti; assembly: GCF_054136105.1. NCBI lineage: Eukaryota > Metazoa > Arthropoda > Arachnida > Uropygi > Thelyphonidae > Typopeltis > Typopeltis vanoorti. Next base: position 26,658,435 of record NC_143552.1, read on the forward strand.
CCACTTTAGATCCTAAGCAGCCTTCAAATGCTCATAGAGGGTGCACCACCTAGGACTTTAGAGTCACCCATGAGTTTCATTTAGTATTATGTTGTCTATCTGTGTGTGTGTGTGTGTGTGTGTGTTACAAGAGTTATTTGTAATCACTGAAGATGTCTCAGTGACTGAAACAAAATATTAGAAGCATTAAAATTAGTTTTTAATCCTTTCCTAGTGTTGTAAATATTCCATTAAACCTCCAACATGATGTTCTCTTCAGCTGACCCGCAAGACGTTTTGCAAGTGAGACATCAAGTTTCATGGGATAAATCGGAACTATTACACCATTACTATGATACAATTATTATTATTATTCAGGCCTCCATGGAGTCAAAAGACTCATCGTGGGAGGTCCTTCCTAAGAAACACAGTCTATCAAGACTCATTGAGGGGAGGTCCCCCCCCCCCCCAAGAAACACAAAGTCTATCATACCACTCCTTAAACTCATTGACCATTCTCGCTCTCACCACTCCATCAGGCAATGCATTCTATGGTTCAACTGAGCAACAGATACATAGAGCAAAAAATCTGGGAGTCTTTAGAAATGGCATTAAATCCTAAACATCTAAATATTAATCCAAGCATCAACTTGTCTAAGTACATCCTAGCCTTCATTAGCCAAACATGTGTACGTGAATGCGTAAACATGCACAGTGTTCTGAACAATTAGAAATATTTTTAAATAACATCAGTATCTTCTAAAACTTCATAACAGTTTTTATCTTTGTTAGTCTTTAGTTACTGTTTTGTCTACTAGTTTACATTGCAAACTAGTAGACATCATCTTATTCCGGCATTCTGCCTTATAAAGTCTTAGTCATTTTTACTTATATTTTGGAAACCATGCTCTGTTGAACTTTTTCAAGCCCATTCAGATCTTCAATAAGTGAGGTGGTGGTCTCACAGCAAGCAATGAAATTCAGCTTCCACCTAAAGACAATCACTAACATATGCTCACAGCAGAATTTTGGTATTTTTTTTTATGGATGGAGTGTAGGTATTGTGGTATTGTAGTTTCTATAATTTACATTGTATATCTAAGTGTTATGTAATGTACTGTAGTGAAAGCTAGTACATTTTGTGTTTTTATGTTTAAAATTTTGTAGCAGGATGTTGAGTAGCATAGGTATGAGGTTCTCTCTTACAGCCATTTCAGTAGTTGTAGTGCTTTGTTGTGTAAAGAGTTATGTTAGGTGATAAGTGTTATTGAAGTACCGTATTTGCTAGCATATAAGACGCACAGCCATATAGGACGTACCCCCTTTTTTGTACACATTTTTTAGGAAAAAAACTTTATCACTGAATATTATAATGAATTTACAGTATTTCAAATATAAAGTAATAAGTAGATCTACTTTCAACACATACCTAATCTAACTAGGAAAGAGTACCCAACTTTTAATCGTCAAAACCCAGAAATTCATCTCCAGAGCTAAATGAAGAGACACTTGAAACCTCTTCTAAATCAGAATCTGAGTCCTCGTACAACAAATTATCCTCTGTACCATCCAGTGCATTACTAATGCCACACTTCTTAAATGATTTAACCACTGTCTCAGTTTTCACCGCATCCCACGAAGCTTTGACCCACTCACAAACTTGCGAAATGCTAGGCCTTCCTTCTTCCTGTAGCGTAACCTCAAAATCTGAAGACTGCATCCAGCTGTTCCACTTCTCCTTCATAAATCCCTTAAATGGTTTATTAATACAGACATCTAAAGGTTGAAGCTGACTAGTTAGACCTCCTGGAATTACAGCTAACTGAGTTTTCAATTCCTTGAGTTTATTTGTAACATCGTCTGTTCTGTGAGAACAAAACTGATCCCATATTAGCATGGCAGGCTTCTTCAACAGTCCACCAGGGTGCCTAGACCAAATTTTATCTATCCATAACTTCATTCCTCCTCCATCCATCCAGCCTTTTGCGTGAACATGTACAAACACTCCTTTAAGCAGTTTTTCTTTGCATCACAGCTGTGTCCTGTTCGTTTAAACTTTCCAATTGTTGTCGCAGTTGTGAATGGTGATAAATTTCTGCCATTAAATTTTCTCTAAATGTATAATGCTATAATGCTATGTATTATGGGAAGGGTCACTATCCAGACCGGTTTTGACCTTATTTGAGGTCTTGTCAGTGGGAACCAGACCCAGAGGGTGGTGATACTAAGGTTGAAGTAATGCAGAACTTAAAATTGCCTATACGAGTTGCCACAAGGTGCTTTGACCTTATTAAATAAAAATCTCAGGATGAGAGAAAGATTTGGAAAGTTTTTTTTTTTTTGTGTTTCAAGGTCGAAACCGGTCTCGGTGGTGACCCTTTCCATAATACATAGCATTAAAGATGTCCGTAAAGATGTGTGCTTTGTATTATGGGATACTTAGGCAAGCAATCAGAGCTTATGCCACCTTTACCACGAGTTGCCTCAGACCTGAAAATACTTCAGGTGCAAACTTGGCTTACGTGCTTGTTTGCTTACTTGGGAAAAAAGGATTAAAACTAAGTTTATAAAATTTCTTGGTATCCATAATGTGTTGGCTAGTATATATTAGGTCTCAAGATCATTGCTGAAACAATTCTGTGTAAATTTTTTTATATGAACAGATGACTTTTTTTTTTGCTTTGTTTGAGTAGGGTGTTATACTTTTTCTGAATATTGATTCACACATTCTGTGATATATGAGGTTTTTTTTTTATGCTAGTTGGTATCATGCCTTTTGCTTGGAGGAGTTTTTGCTCCAACCATGCAGATAATAATAATAATAATATTATTATTTCTTGTTTTTGTTTTATTATGTTCTTATTCTTCCAGGAAAGACTGTTAAGACATCCAGATGTTCTATTAGTTTTTCATTGCTTGTTCTTCTTCTTCATTTTGTGTAATGTCATAGTTATATAGTTCTACTCTATAGTTCTTCAAAGCTTCGTTCTATATCAGGATCAGCATCAAACAAATTTTCCTTAGCATGCTCAGTGTGATTGAAAACTAGCTCAAGTTCTTTTGCAGTTAGCTTCTTAGTCGTAACATTCTCTTCTTCTTCATATGCATGCTGTTCTTCTAGTTGACGGAGATCATTCTCGCTTAATCATTCTGAATGGGAATCGAGCAAGTTTCTCACATCTTCATTATCCATTTCATTAAATCCAAGTTGTTTTCCAATTGTGCTGATTTCTTCAATAATGTTAGATCTTGGATTTTGTGCACGATAAACTAACATAGGCTTGGGTTAAAAGTTGCCTTCTAATAAAATTCTTATGCTATGCAGTCCAGTTTGATTTTTAAGATGGTCAAACCATCCTAAACTCACAGTAAAGCTTTCACGTTCCTCTTGAAATTTGGTCTCTTTCAATGAGGTAAAAATATTGCACGAAGAGGTATCATTCTTTTTTGGTTATAATTCTCAATCCAGAGTGACAGAAGATGCTCCATCTCGATCATTAAATGACTTCTATTTTGGGTGATCTGAATGCTTAAAGAAGCAGTAGCAACTTTTCCTTGTTCTTTGTGTTCTTTGCTCTTATTTAATATAGTCCGAATTGTAGACTCACTGTATCCCAGGTCTTGCGCAATCATTGTATTACTAGCATGACTTCCAGCTTTTCCACTCACTGCAGATTGGCGACAAAAAAATTTTGCGTAACATAAAAAAAAAAATCACTTACTTAAAGCGGGAAACAGTATCATTTCACTCAATCGATCTAACTGATTATCATGCATATTGAATTCGCATTAAGCGAGGTGTTCCTGTATTATACTTGACAAGAAATTAGATTCTTATTATTATCCTTTACCCAAGAATAAGCAAACAAATTTAGCGTTTTGAAGTATCTTCACACTTAGTGTCTTCTCTATATACAAGTGGACACTGTGAAGGTATGGCACATGCAATCCTTTATGCTTGGATAAAGGACTATAATAAGAATGTAAAAAAAAAAAAACCTTTCTACAGCTATCTCTGACTGTTTGTGTATGGAAAATATATAATTTCTGCATTGATTTAACCTTAGTATCTGAGCAATTTGGATTCCAAGAGGATTACTCTACTTAACAACTGGAAACGATTGCAAACTCTGAGCTAAGCTGCAGGGAATCAGAATGCCTGAAAGCAAAATCATGTGTGCCCTGATGGCTCCCTCTAACCTCTGCTCTTTTGCCATTTATATGGCTGATATCCCATGCATAGTTGCCACCACTACTACGTGCTTATGCACAAACAATACTACAATAATGGTACTTTCTCTCTAATTAGCAACTGAATAACTTCAAAATGTAATCTCAGAACTAGAATGGTTAAAAAAAAAAATGGTGAATTGATGTCAACACAAAACACCAGTGCTATTCAAAAAAAAAAAAAAAAAAAAAAAAGAATTAAGTAGTCATTTTTAGCATCCCCATTCCATGGCAACCAGTAACCATATACTTTGTGGTGCAATAAAATAAAGAGCTTAATTTCATGATGCATGTCAATCATGCCTACTCAAAAAACAAATAGGACAATACCCGGAGCGAAGTACGTGTGCAAAGAGGGCCGTGATGTCGGGCAGAAATATGTTCTGTAGGAGAATAATAGTATCATTGATAGGGACATTAGTGAAAAGGACAGTTATGTCAAAGCTGACTAATAAATCTTGGTCATTGAGTGTGATGTTTTTAATTTTGTTTATAAAATGTGTATTTTTTTATTTCCCCCCCAATAGCTACCTTTTACGTGGAAGACTTCGAGCAACGAACTCTAGATTCGGCCAGTCTGGCTCAGACATGTCAATTATATTTTGCCATTTGGCCCCAAGGCCATGAAACATTAAATACATTCCTTAGCCACCTGAAAAACAACACAAATGTATCCAATTCACCATTGAAATTGAAAACAACAACTCTCTTCCTTTTCTAGACACACTCATCATACGTCTTCCCTCAGGCTGTCTCTCCTTCTCTATCTACCGCAAACCTACACACATGGGCCAATACATACACAAAAATTCATACCACCACCACCACCCAACACAGAAACTAGAAGTCATAAACACTTTGACAAAATTTAAAAATCGACTCAGTTCTTCCAAAGATCCTCTTCCATACCTGGCCCACTCAAGAGTTTACACAATCCAATGTACGTGTAACCACCCTGCATAGGGGAAACAGGATACACGATCCTAATCAGAAAAGACGGACACAATCGGCACATTAAATACCTCCATTATGGTAAAACAGGCCTATCAGACCATGCACTCCAAACATACCATAGAATTTACTGGAAAGGCACCAAGTCCTGCACCACACCAAAACCTGGTTTGAGAGAAAATTCAAAGCCTGTGAAATGCTAAAACACTATCCAAACCTGAATGACAGATTAATCTTTCCAAGAATGTGGAGGACCTATCTGCAACCCTTATAGCAACTGGAACAAGCCCAGAAGAAAATCTCAACATGAGAGGACTTTAGAAATGTTTAATATAGTTCTGTTTTTAATTTATTTTTTTAAAAATATTTTGTGTTTATTTTTTATTTATTTTAATTTTTAATTTATTTTTATACTTATCTGTTTTTTAGATTAATTTTTTTAATCTATTTATAATTTTTTTAAAATTAATATTATTAATTTTAAATTTTACATTTTACCTTTGTAAAGTGCAGTAGCACGTAGCCTGGATCTTATACATATGTATTTTCCTGATGATGACCTCAATACAGAGGTCGAATGTTACTTTCCTAATATTAAGTAAAGTAATTATTTTAAAATGTGTCTTGTGTCTCCATAAATTCTTAACTATGAATGCTCACACTGTGTAACCTTAAAAGAAAGAATTCTATACAAGATGCTGATCAGACCAGTCCTGACATAGAGATCCCTCACCTGGAGTCACACAGTAGATTCAATCATTATCAAATTACAGGTAATCAAGAATAAATGCTAGTGAATAGCATTCAATGTACTCTGGTTAATAAAAAATGTACTGCTTCACCAAAAAGCTGGTATCTTCAAGATTAAAACGTTCCCATACAAAAGGATTGCAAAATTGTTTGCAAATGTGGCTTTTCACCATAACCCATTAATCTGCGAAGTGCAGACTAGAGCAAACAAGCATAACAAACACATTGAGCAGGCAAGTTTTAAACTCACTACCAAACACCCACAGTGGCTCAATAATATTCCAAGTCTATTGTGGTTCACCTAGCAGTAGAATACAGTGAACAGATATCTTCAGTTTAAGCAAAAACATGTTTGGCAAATGCTCAATAATCACCTTTAATCCAACAATTTCTTTTGCAGCTGTGACAAAGGAATAAGGAAACACGGGTCCATTCACTCCACTATGCCAGAACAGTTATCAGTTACCTTAATATCTTGCTAGGTCTAGCTCCCACTGATGAGACTTCAATAAAGGTCAAATCTGGTCTGAGTAACCTCTTCCATAATGTTTTTGCATTATGAGATACTGAGGGAACTGATGCAAAGTCAACACTCTCTGTATACAAGTAGACTAGTCATCAAGATACTTCACATGCAAACTTTGTTTGCTTATGCTTGGTTAAAAGGTTATAACAAGAATATAATTGGTGCACAATAAATAACGGAAAAAACTCACGTAGAAAGATTATTTATTACTATAATTTTCACCTGTGTGTCACAGGCATCTTTAGTACATTAAGCTCAAAATTAAACACTAACTGACAATTCCAGAAAGCGCCACCTAAGTAGCTGGTGTAAGATAACTAAAAAGGTCAATAACTTTCCTAAAAAAAAAATAAAAAAATAAAAAAAAATTAATACAATAAAAAGTTAGGAAAGATTAGCTGATTTGTAAAGTACTATCTCCCATAAAGGGAATAAACGTAAGCTGTTTAAGTTAGGAGAATGAAGTAGAGTTTCACATGTTTCTTTATAAAGGCATTCCATAGTACTTTACAAATCAGATAATCTTTCCCAACTTTTTTTTTTTTTTTTTTTTTTTTTTTTTTTTTTTTTTTTTTTATGGAAATTGACCTTTTTAGTTATCTTACACCAGCTACTTAGGTGGCGCTTTTTGGAATTGTCAGTTAGTGTTTAATTTTGAGCTTAATGTACTGAAGATGCCTGTGACACACAGGTGAAAATTATACTAATAAATAATCTTTCTACGTGAGTTTTTTCCATTATTTATTGTGTACCGATATGTCTACTCACGATTTACCTCTTTTAAAACTTAAGAATATAATTTCTTGTCAAGTAATGGCAAATTAGATTTGGAAATACATAACAAAATGTGCAAAGCTGGTGAGCAAGTTTGAATAAATTTATATAGAATAAGAAATTAACTAAGCTGATAAACTATTAGTGTAAGGCAGAGTTCAAACCAGTTTTAACTTATGGTTCTGAGAGTTAGGTTAGAAATAAAACAGTTGATCTAAGACCAGAAAAGACCACAGATATGAGAGTTCCATCAATAATTAGAAAAGATGGAATAAGTGGCAGAATCAGATTAAAAATAAAGATATCAGAAAAGAACTTGATCTCGTTAGCACATCTGAGATAATATGGAAGAAGTAAGTTTTATTGCATCATGTGTTTGATGTCGGAATGCCAGGAAAAAGGACTATAGGAAGACTAAGCTCTAGTCAAGATGATGAAATTAGTAACTTCAGAAGACTGAAATCTGAGATCTTGATAGCACTGGAAACTAAAATGATAACAGATAAATGTGGATGAACGTTGATGATAGTATAAGTAATACAAGCCTGCCAAGCACTTAGCAAACTTAAAGCTCCCTTCACAGTTCAATTTCTTCTCCTTCATATAAAAGTCTGTTCACTTTAAAGTTATCATAAAACTTCTTATACAAAAAAATTCAAGCTTCATGATGATTATCTTTGATATCACATCTCTATTTACTGTGTCACTGCCACAGACTCTTGACCTGACTAGGTCTCACAAAGAACTCAGCACTGCGATGCTATATAGATGATGTGTTTGTAATTTGGTCCGTGGCAGAGATATGTTGATTTAAACTGCATTTGAAAATAACTTCACACTAGAAAAATAACCAAGTGGCTGTCTACCCTTTCTTGACATGTTGTTGTATACATTTTGAACAGTTCATTATCTTTTATAAACCTACACAACTGGAATATACTTAAACAGTTACATCGAAGAGAAGACAGTGCCTCGGTTTAAAGTCACCAAAGATCTCTGTGCAATGCTTCCTGGGACTACAAAATAAGACATATCACAGTGTACCAGTCAGAAAACCCATGTTCACTGAAGGGATTCATAAAGGCAAGATTGCCTGTTGTTTGCAGAGCGAATAAGAAGGGCTGGATAACATTATAGATTTTCACCGAATATGTTTCGAGAGACTTGCACAATGCAATCTTGAAAATGAACTACTTTAAGAGTTATTTGTTTTATATTGTTATTATTATTATTATGTGACACCTCCAGGGAGTCCAAAGACTCATCGAGGGAGGACACGTACTCTACATCTCTCTGTCTCCACCACTCAATTCACCAACTACAACTAACCGCAACTACACCAACGCCATCTACTGCCCACCACTAGTATTTCCACAGACAATCACAAACATCCATGCCCACAGCGGGATTTGAACCCGCAGCCTTTTGGCTGGAGAGTGGATACGCTAACTGCTCGGCCAACCAGGCTGGCACTGTACTGAATTTTTATTTACTAATCTTGTGCCTTAATGTGTATAAAAATAGGTGCATTTTTTGATTAACCCTTTCAGGATCAGAAAGACTTATGAAGTAATATAAAGTTTTTAGGTATCTGTTTAACATAAAACATCATCATTATGTAGGAAAAATTCACAAGTTTTATAGAATTTCATGGGACACATGTGTCCTAATGGACATAAAGGGTTGCAAATAAATTAAAATTACATTTATGTATTGGCTTCAACTACATTTTACTAAACATAACAGTACATAAATCCACAAAAACCGATTCGCCTAACCCATATTCAGTTTCTGGTGATTTTTTTCCTGTGTACAGATCGAATTCAAACAAATAGCCCATTTTAGCATCAGTTCTGCACCACATTTTGAAACCCCATCTTACAGGTTTATTTCTGATATACTGTTTCATAATATTGTGCCCCTTGAATTTTACCATATGCTCGTCAATGGATTGTGTTTTGGTGTTATTCATCGCTTTTTGAAAAGAACTGTTCAGATGATCCATTACAGGCCTGATTTTATATGTTCTGTCATAGTTAGTGCTATTTTTATCTGGTTGGTCTTCATTGTTGCAAAAGTGTAAGTTTTTGCAGATATTTTCAAACCTATTTCTAGGCATTACGTTTGCAATGTAGGGAATGCCCATATCTGGATCAATAGACCAGTAATCTCTCAATAATGGCAAAACATGATAACCCATCACCAAATTCATATCAAGATAGGCTTTCATTTCATCATCATCGACTGTGTATTGTGGTCCATTCTGCTCAGCATACCATATAGATTCGATTCTTATTTTTTTAACTAAATATTTGAAGTTAGTAGTCGAATAAAAAATTTCAATGGGCATCAATAACGAATCTTCATCTGTGTCTCCACAAATCTGAACTTCTCTGAAGATATAATCAGGAAAGCTATTTGGTACGTATGTAATTTTTTTTCCATATGAATGTAGGGCCACTTACTTCTGGTCTATTTTCTGTTTCAGGTTCTGTTGCTGATAATTCCAACGTGTTTTGTGCCGGGTCTTCAATTTCAACCATAGAAACCTCTGCAACCACATCCTGAGTTATAAATACCTTGTCTTCCTCATCAAGTTCTAGCGCGTCTTCATCATTGCTATTTTCTGCCACTAAACACTGCAAAATTTTGTTATCTTTCAGTTCAAACTGCTTACACCCTTTTCTTGACATGTCTGTAATGATAAAAAGACAAATAAAATACAAAAGTGGGTAAAATAAATAAAAAAACACCGATTACAACAACGAGTAATTTACTTGTAAAATGCGCCCCTTTACGTCCACAGGGACAACGGTGTCCCTTTATGTTTTTACTAGTTTTTATGGAATACTATTTCAAAATTTTATTGAAAAACATAATAATACTATTATTTACTTACCATCAAATGAAAATATTACACCATAAACATATAACAAACAATATTCTATGCAGAAACACTTATGAAAAGTCTGAATATGCCGTGCTCTGAACATATGATTTGCCGCAGAACGTTTTTTTGACAGGTGGCGCTAACGTAGGGTTTCCAGTAATAAAATTATCAAAAATATGTTCCATATTACACACTTGCTGGAAAAAAATATTGACATTCTTTTGTTTACGTACACAATCAAGATTTTTTGTGGGGACACATATGTCCCATGATCATGAAAGAGTTAAATTAATCTTGAAAGATCAGAATCGTGCTCGTTTGGGAATGTTACCTCTATTATCCCATGTATCTATATATGCTTATATGCTTCCTGCTTTATGCATTTTCAATATATATGTGCTAATTCTTGAAAATGCAACCCCATGTATAATTACCTGTGTGTGTGTGGACACACACACAAATATGGCATTCCAACCCAATGAAAGGTTGAAAATCCACCATACTGTGGGTTGAATGGACAGTCTTACTCTAGACCTGGACAGTGAAAATCGTCCACCACCATGCCCCTGTAGGATTCAAACTCAGTCTGTAGGTTGGAGAATGGAGTTGCTATCCACTCAGCCATCTCTGACAAAAACAGTTAATTTCAATCATAGGGTTCTGTTGCTAATATCATTGACTCATTGAAAATTATAAAAAGTGACTTGATTAAACCTGCCATATATCATTTCACTATAATCTGTGTGTTAAGGCTTAAATGTAGAGAGAAACTCATGTTAGAAGCTTAATGGAGTTAAACAGCACTGAGAAAGGATTAAAATATTACATCATCAGGGAGTACATGAAACTTGTAACACACACAGAAGGCAACACAAAACTAAGTGAAACATGGATGAACGGCTAGAGTCCTGACTAGGTGGGATGCCCTCTGTGCACCCTTGGGTGTAATCTGGGATCTCAGAATATTGATGTTTCCCATATTTTGGGAAGTTTTATGCAATCATAATTTATTTAAATTAGGCTGATTTCTGAGAGCTGCTGCAGATTCCAAAAATAGTCTTTCTCTTTTAAATTTACTGTGATGGAGCAAGGTGGTCTTTTTTCAACTGATTCTATGAGCTGTATCTAAAGCATGGTCTGCAAGGCCAGATTGACCATAATCATGACTACAGATGCATTTTTTTTGGGTCTTCTATAAGGATGTTGGCTAATCTTCTTTTCTATCTATAGTAGGCCAACTTCAGGAACAGGGCACTTTGTATACTCCAGGCACACAGAGAGAGAGGAGGGAGCTGATCTTTAGTGGAAAGTATAAGGTTAGCAAGCTTTCAGTGAGGCATGAAATCCATGCAGAGATTGTATTTCTTTAAGACTGGCTTTTTTTTTTTTCTGAAGTGTCTCGGACACAGAGGATGATAGCAAGAGAAGGGTCAAGGATTGGGGGAAGGATTGATTATTTTTTTAATACTGTGGGAACTGTAGCTATAAGATATGAAAATGTGGTGTATATGATTGTGTATATTGGTTAGTGTTTTAATGATATATTGTTAAGAGGAGAGGGCAGGGTGATGGGCAAGTTTGTATACATATCTGCCTGTGTGGGTGGGCTTACTTGTATACTGAAAAAGTAAGGTTACTGTTGAGTAGGCATGTTACCAACCCCCTCTAGTCTAATCCCTACCCTTTCATCTATGTGTTTCATTTAGTTTTCTAAGTTTGCCTTTGTCATCATCTCAGTGATTGAGATGATACATCTCAATCACTGAGACATTATCAGTGATATTGTCTCAGTGATTGAAATAAAATATTGGAAGCATTAAGTAATATTTTAATCCTTTCTCAGTGCTGTTTCGCTCCATTAAGCATCTAATATCACCTGTTACTAAAAGGGGCATATATATATATATATTGTCCCTACTGCCAAACTTATCAACTGCCAAATGATTTAACATATCAGAAGTTTCTTTTTCCCATATTACTTGTCCTTCAGGACTTTTATTACTATTGATGAGTGTAGTTTAATAAGATGTCTGAGTTTTCAAAATACCATGAATTATTTATGCTGTTTTAAATAACCTGACTAGATTAAAAGCTATTAATGTGCAAATGTTGTTGTCAATGTTTATTAATATGTTGTGAAGAAGATTTTATTTTTGTTTTAATTTATTTTATTTTATTTTTTTCAGATTGCCATTGGTGAAATGATTCCATCAATGCAGTCTTTTAATACTTTGCTACGTTACATTTATTATGGAGATGTTAGCATGCCTCCAGAAGATTCTCTGTATCTTTTTTTGTCACTTGCTGCATGTGCTGCATGATTTTCATTAACTACAGAAATTTAACATTAAAACTTTTAGGTTATATAACTCATGATACTTTGAACACTGCATTATCTTCAATTTTGTAAGCAAAAATATAAGTTTATTTTCTATTTGTTTAGCAATAGTTATAACATTATTTTAATCTCGGATTATTATCTATTTTTGAAACACGTACGATATCTTAAAATGTCAGTTTAATAATTTATTGAAAATTTTTGAATGCATGACTAGAGGTTTCTATGGCTGCAGTTCATATTTTAAAGAATAATATCACAGTTTATCTATGCAAAAGATTTTTTATTTATTATTCCTCTGATCCCCTTTAATCATGCTACTGGCCAAGACCAAGGTTATTATGGATGCGAAGTGCATATTAAAATTGTAATACCATTGATATTACATTGAAATATATGATGGATACGAAGTGTATGAGGATGTGTATTTGATCCATAATGGCTGGTAAGGTGGTTAATGCTATGGCCAGCATAATCAGAATTACAGAGTATTACTTGTGTACCTGAAAAGTGGACTAAAGCATTTAGTTAGTAACAACAGAGAGCGAGCACTGAGACTATTATTACAAATCTTCATGTTTAAGGAGGGAAAAAAAAATAAACACATACACATGCACAAGCTATGAAACCAAACAACTGTTGTTGACATGGCAAGCATCCTTACTAGTCTGGATTAATTTCTCATTTTACCAACATTACAGTTGATGAAGTGCCAGACCTAATTAAAGATCTCTTCATATTGGATGTCTAGACTATTTGAACATTGCCTCCAGGACAACATCACTATTTATGAGAATTCTGTTTGAATATTGTCTGACTTCTTTCTGTGGAACAGTGGTTTTTATAGGCAACAATTTAGATTGGTAATGGGTAATTCCTTATCTCCCCCCCCCCTTCTGCTGATCTTTTCATAGAAGACTTTGGGACTCAGACTATACTAATCATTTGTAGGAAGTATGTAGATGATATATTCATAGTTTGTAATTATAGACTTTTTTGCCTTGCAGCAGTTTCTCCCTTATCTTAATTCATTCAACCTGAATATAAATTTCACATTAAAGTTGAAGAAACAAAGTAAACTTCCCTTTCTGAATGTTCTGATTACAAAGAAATCTGATAATGGTGTTATTTCTCAGATCTTTCATAAACCTACTCATACTGGACACTGCGTTGAGGCTTCAGTGCTGTGAGAACATCATGTTGGAGGCTTAATGGGTTGTATACAGCATTCGGAAAGGATTAAAATTGATTAATACTTCCTATATTTCGTCTCAGTCACTGAGACATCTTCAGGGATTACGAAAAATGTAGCATATGTAATGTAATGTAATATAATATATAATGTAACATATACACAAATACCACATAATACTAAGGCTAACCACGTGGGTGACTTCAAAGTCCTATATAGGTAGTGTGCTCTCTATGGGTGATTGTAGGTGACATAGAATGTATGGTGGGAACTTTGATGATTAATGTTTCCCAAATCTTTGGAAGTTTAATGCAACCATATTTATTTAGATTTGGTTGATTTCTGAGAACTGCTGCAGATTCTAAAATAGTCTTTCTTTTTGGAATTTACTTCGGGGGAGCATAGTGGTTTTTTTCCCAAGAGATCCTGTGGGTTGTATCCAAGACATGGTCTGCCAGGCCTGACTGACCATAGTCGTGGTTGCAGATGCATGACTTGTGTTCTTCTAAGTGGATGGTTGCTGATCTACCTGTCTCTGTCCAAAGTACACCAGCTTACAGGAACAGGGTACTTTATAAGCTCCAGGCACTACACAGACATATTGGTAAGCTTTGACGTTTCCTGACTGCTTACCAATATTCCCTTAATTGATACCTTAACACTCTTAGAAAATGTTTTTTTTTTTTCCTTCTGACATTTTAGATCTCTTTTCCTTTGCCATCAATTCTGATTATTTTTCTTCATCATCATCATCAAATTCCTGCCATGTACCCTCAAGGGGTGTACAGGATATGATAATACTACATGAAAAATTTACATAATTCTAACTTCCTATCAGACTCACTCTATATATATTGATCCCATACACAAGAGGTTGTGAGAGATCTATAAGCATGGTTTGGTATGTTTTCAGTTGCACAGTAAAGGGGTGCTGGACAGCTGCTACTCTTATATTAACAGAAAATGGAGGAATGATAGTTGCCAATTCACTAGAGCAGTGACAATGGAAGTACCTGTAGAACAGACAATGCCGAAATGCTGCATCTGTGAGATAGAGGCTGAAGTGAATCTGTAAGAGGGCAATCCTCAATGAACTTAATTGCTTACCCCTTGATGGCATCAAGGATTTTAAGGGAAGTTTGATGCCCTACCCCAAACATGTGAGCCGTATTCTAAGCATGTGCAGATTTGGGATTTATATATGGTTAGGAGTTGGTTTGGTGTAAAATGACCTCTTGAATGAAAGAGAATGCCTGCTTTTTTTGGATGCTGAGGAGGCTACTGTTTGATGATTTGTTTATGACAGGAGAGACTGGCGGTAAATGTTAGTTCGAGCAGAAAGAGATCTGGTCTGATGATTTATGTATAGCTGAGGGTAAAGGTAGGTGAGCTAAGATTGCTTTTGCAAGAGAAAAGGCAGGACTGTGTTTTGGTGGCATTAAACATGACAAGGTTGTCCTCACCCCATTGAAAGATTGTATGGATATCATTGTTTAAGGCACTGGTTGTAGATGATCTTGTAGCCTGGGATGTCAGAATACTACATGGTTTGTCAAATGGGTATGATGAGGTAGAGTACTATCATCTTCAAATCTATGGATAGGATTAGTGGTTATTGTGAATAGGTCATTTATGTACAGGAGAAAGAGAGTAGGTGATAGGACAGAGCCTTGCGGCACTCCAGTAGTGGCGGCGAATATCAGAGAATGTGAGTCATGATAGATGACTTACAGAGAGAAAGCTTGCTACTCAATTACAGTGGGTGGCAGAGAGACCAAAGAATGATAATTTGTTTAGTAGGCCTCAATGCCACACATGGTTGAAAGTTTTGAAAATGTCAAGGGCAACAGCACAAGTTTCTCTGAACCTTTTCATGGTATGTTTTAGTGGTTTTATTCTTCATAGTTCCTAAAAGGATACCGTACTAGATTTCCTTTGCAGCACTGAATGGAACTTATTCACTGTATCTAGTGAGGATGCTAATAAACGTCATTTTGATTCTGCCAAATATAAAAGAAAAATCACCCTTTTATTACAGGATTGATCAAGGTGCCAAGAATTATTACAATCTCACTAACAGACAATTCAGAAAATGGAACCCTTTATTAGATGAAGTTGTAATACTTGATGGAGAACAACAGAATACTTATTTTGCTAGAACCCCCTAGATTTTATGGTTTACTTGAGATACATAAGAAAGACATTCCTTTTCATCAAATCATCGACTGCATAGATTCACCTACTTACCAAATAGTCAAATTTTGAGCACTCCTATCGAAAGCTCAGATTGGATGAATTTTATAGATGAAGTGAAAAATGTTTTCTTAGAATCCATTGATATAACGATTAGCTTTGATATAAAATCTCTCTTCACAAATATATGTTACATTTATTTTCAGAAGCATTTCCACACGATATAAAAAAATTATTTGATTTTGTTATCACTCCAGATATTGTATTTGTCAAAATAAGTTTTACAGTCAAGTTGAAGGAACCACAATGGGAAGTCCACTCTTCACAACACTTGCTAACTTTTATGTAGAACATTTAGAAGGCATTCTTTTCTTGTCTATACATCCTCTGCCTTCATTTTGGGTTCATCATATGGATGACATTTTTGCTATCTGGACCTAAAATGAAGACACATTACCTACTTTTTTTATCTAATATAAACAATCTACATCTATGAATTCAATTTACTATGGAAATGGAAAAGGCAACCTAATTGTCCTTTTTAAATATTCTACTCCTCCACTCCTTCACTGGAATTCTTACCTTGATGTGGTGAAAGGGCTTGCTTGTTTTGAGAATGTATTGAGCTATGCCAGCAGTAGTGTATTCTACCAGCAGGACCTCCCAAACCAGACAAGTTGATACTGAGAAACCAGACTAAGAGGGTTCATAAATAGGTGTGATGGTACTCCAGAGGATAAGCTTTCCAACGGCATCTGCTATCCATTAGAATAAAGACAGCTGACTATAGAGTTTACTTACTTGGTCACTCAGACATGTTTGAATTCTGATAAATATATTGAACTATGCCAGCAGTAGTGTATTCTAGCAGCAGGCCTCCCAAGCCAGACATGTCAATACTGAGGAACTAGACTAAGAGGGTTCCCAAATAGGTGTGATGGTACTCCAGAAGAGAAGCTTCCCAACAGCATCCGCTACCCATTAGAATGGAGACAGTTGACTGTAGAATTTACTTACTTGGTCACTCAGACATATTCTGAGGCAGAGCAATCTAGGTTGGATAGGAATTTCTTGGCATTTTTAATTTATAGTATAACCTCTACATAATAGTGTTGGAAGACTTGAATGCACAACTGGGGGTGGAAACGAGCTTGAAAAGTATTTAGGGAAGCATAGGAGAATGAAATAAAAAGGAAATATGATGTTAACCTTTATGACCACGAACCGGTTGAATGCTGTGAATATATTAACAAGAAAAGACCAAATCAAAAATATGCATGGATTAGTCCAAATGGACAAACAAAACGTGAAATAGATTATGTTTTATCATCTCATGTAAGAATATTTAAAGATGTTTCAGTCAATAATCAAATAGGTATAGAAAGTGCTCACAGAGTAGTTAGAGGGAAAATAACAATAGAAGAAAAAATTGCAGGATGAAACAGAATAAAACAAAATATGTAAAGATAAATAATGACATTTTGTAGCCAACAAAAAATTATACCAAGAAGAAATTGCAAAAATATTATACAATCTAGGGAATAACATGAATGAAAACAGAAATCTACAAATGGATAATATACAGGAAAATCTAAATCTAATCATCATAGAAAGTATATGCAAGATTGCAAAAGATAAAAAAAAAAAAGTTTCAAATAAAAAACTCTAACAAATCTATTAGAGAAAAGAAGACAACTAATTGGAGAAGGAGAAAAAACACTGATTGATTCAGCCAGAGAGGCATGTGGTGAAGTTGTCTGAAAGGATAGAAAAATCAGAACTCCATGGTGGACGCTGGAGGTTAAAGAGGCAGTGAAGGAAAAGAAGAAAGCATATCAAAAGTTCCTGGCAAATCATTCAGCTTGTACTCTTAGAGAATACAGAGACAAATGTAAGAAAGCTAAACAAAAGTCATGGGAAGACTTTGGTAAGAACATAGAAAATAAATATCAAGAAGGTGGCAATATATTCTGGAGGTTGTTGAAGAAACTCAGAAATGGAGGAAAGAGTGTTGTAAAAGGAATTAGAGATGATAAAGGTGACATGAAAACTGGAGAAAAAGATATCCTTCAGGTATGAAGTAATTACTCAGAAAATTTGCTAAATGAAACAAGTAGTGATAGCACAGTGGTAAAAAACACTTAACAGGCATGCAGTCAGGAATACATATCCATACCTGAAGTAGAAAAAGCCCATCAAGGGCCTCCAATGTGGAAAGGCAGCAGGAGTCGACCAGCAATACTCAAGTATGGAGGTATGAAAGTCTTACAGTGGCTGCACTGCATAGTTCAGAAGGCCTGGACAGAGGAACAAATTCTGGATGATTGGAGTAGAGCTCTCATAGTATCCATATACAAAAAGGGAAATAAAACTGAATGTGAGAATTACATAGGTATTTCTCTACTGAATGTTCCTGGTAAGATTTATGCCAGTATACTTGAGAAATAGTTGAGAAGGATTGTGGAAGAAAAGCTTGGTGAAGAATGAATTGGATTCAGGCTGAACAGAGATCTGTATTTAAGTTTTGTCGATTTGGAAAAGGCATATGACAAGGTGCCAAGAGAGAAGCTGTTCAATACGCTACAGTTATATGGTGTCAAGAGAGGGAGGGCATTACATCAAGCAATACTTAGTCTTTATTTCAGTTGTAAGTCAGCAGTTAGAATTGAAGTACAGGAAGATGGTTAATGTTAAATCTGGTGTCAGACAAGGATGTACATTATCCTCCCTCTTTTATTTATTATCTATATGGATCACATTATGAAGGAAAGTGGTATTAAACCTGATATCAAAATTGGAGATGTTAATGTCAGCTCTTTGCTCAATGCGGACGATGTTATACTTCTAAATAAATCCGCTACAAGATTGCAAGATTCCCTGACTAAATTGAATAACTGTTGTAATAGATATGGTATGAAGGTCAGCAATAACAAGACAAAGGAAATTAGCAGAAGCATTGAAAATATCAACTGCATTGTGAATGGGGAACCTATAGAACAAGTAAAACATTTCAGCTGCTTAGGCACAATTTTTAGTGAAGACAGTAAATTCACTATCCAAATACACAACAGAATCAAAAAAAACTTGCATGGTAAGAAGTCAACTGAATAAATTTATATGGAATAAGAGAGAAATTAGTCAAAACACTAAATTAGCTGTATATAAGACAGTGGTCAAACAAATTGTAACTTATTGATCTGAGAACTGGGTTAGAAATATAATACTTAACCAAAGACTAGAGACAACAGATATGAGAGTCCTGAGAAAGATTAGGGGTGTGAATAGATGGCATCATTGGTAATATCATATTCAAAATGAGGATATTAGGAAAGAACTTGACATTTTTAGCATCCTGAAATGTGTTAGCAGAGCTAATCTCAGGTGGTATAGTCATTTAAACAGAATGGGAAAGGAAAGATTAGCAAAACAAGTGTTCTTTGCCAGGTTGGCAGGAAAAGGACCCAGAGGAAGACCAAGATATAGGTGGATTGATACATTCTATCCCAATGGCTTTAACAGGCCTTTAAGGCCCACAACCTTCCAAGCATGCTTGGATTTCGTAACCGAAATACGAGGATAGAATGGTCACTCCTATGCCTCAAGGTATTCTTGGCTGTATCCCTGTGTGTTCACAGGGCCGGTTTGCCTACTTGTGGGATGAAAAACACCAGATAAACTGGCAGAAAAAACCCTACTGCCTGTGCCCAAGACCGGCTAACTTGGCTATGGCTGAGGAAGATCCTTCAGCTCCTCACGTCTCCGACGGGAATCGAACCTAGGACACTCCTTCTCCAGGCATATGGTTGCAAAGCGCAAAGCCACTAGGCTAACCGCGCGGACGGATTGATACATTAAAAAGTACTTTATAAGACAGAATATAAGATCATAATGTTGGAGTCTTGACAGATAACAGATTGATTTAGAGGAAAATTATTGACAGGAAGTTAGTAATGATGTAATTTCTTCGTGTAGTACTGTCATATCCTGTACACCCCTTGAGGGTACATGGCAGGAATTTGAAGATGATGAAAAAACATAATAAAGCTTAAAGAATAAATAAAACAATCAGAAAAAATATTAAAGTACATAAAAAGAAAAAGTGAAGATAGATACAAGAAACAATGGATAACAACAAAAATATACAAATAATGTGAAACAGGCTCACGCTATGCAAAAAATTAATTCTAATATTAGATGAAAATGGACAAGATATCAGAGATAAAAAAAAAAATTTTAAAAAGCATAGTTAAAAGGGTTACACGATATTTTTCAGAATTGTATGACCCACCAGCACTGTTAAAAACACTATTACATGGAAGCCAGAAATACAAAATTTTGAAATTGAACAAGCAATGAAAGATATGAAAAATAATGAAATGCCAGCAGAAGATGGAACTACAATAGAAATGTTGAAAGCAAGAAGAGAAATATTAACAGAAGAAGTTAAAATAAAAACAACTATTTACCAAATGCCTAAAACAGAAAGATATACCAAACATCTGGAACAATGCTACCATGATACTATTGTTCAAAAAGAGTTAATGAAAAAAATATAGAAAATTACAGACCTATAAGCTTGCTGTTACAAGTGTATAAACTATTTATAAAAATAATAACAATCAGAATCACAAGATTATTGGATGAAGCTCAGCCTGATTAACAAGCTGAATTCAGAGAGGAGTTTAGCACTAGACCATCTGCAGACATTGAATCAGCCAAGAGAAAAATGCAGGGAATGCAACTTACCATTGTACTTTGTTTTATAGATTATAAAAAAAGCTTTCGATTTAGTTGAAAAAAAGCAGTCCTAATAGCAATGCAGAAACATGGAAAATTATATATAGCTAATAAACAAAATAATTAAAAAACAGTAACTGCCAGCATCCTTATAAATGAACACAGCAACCCATTCCAAATAAATAAAGGAGTACCCAGAGAGATGCTGTTTCACTCAAATTATTCAGTGCAGTATTAGAATATGCCCTGAGTGAATTAGATTGCAGTGACAAAGAGATGAATATAAACTAAATCATTTACGATATGCTGATGATATTGTAGTAATAGCAAACAAATGGGAACTAAAAGAAATGATGAATGAATTAAACACAATATGAAATAAATCAAGATTATACATAAACTATGAAAAGACTAAAATACTGACAAATATCAAAGGAAACCAAATAACAGAAGATCAAATAACAACAGACAATAACAAAATAGAGCAAGTACAAGAATATGTATACCTTGGTGGAACCTTTACCTTAGGAAAAACAAGCATTTATGAAGAAATAAAAAAGAAGTCAGCTAGGCTGACTTCTTTTTTATTTATTTCTTTTATTTTATTTCTTTCTTTCTTTTTCAGCTTTGGCAAACTGAAAAAATTCCTGTACAGTAAAATAAAACCAGAAAATAGAGCTAAAGTTTTCAACTAGTGCATCATCCCAATTATGATATATGGATCAGAGATGGCCAATTACCAAACAAATACTGGACAAAATGAGGAAAACTGAGTGCAGAATGGAGAGTGAGCCAAATTAAACATCTTTCAACTTCATCAGGATGAAAGACAAAATAAGTAATGACGATATAAGAAAAGAAACAAAAGTGTTGGATATAGGGGAAGAAATTTTAAAATTAAAATGGAGAGGGGCAGGACATATTGCTCAGATGAGCAACGATAGATGGACAAAGACAATCACCAGGTTTCATCAGTATGAAGGAAGACAAATGCCTGGACAACCAAAGAGAAGACAGAAGGATGACCTAATGGCAATGGCTGAAGAATGTCAGCATTGGGAAGCATTCAAAGAGAAAGTTACAGACAAATGGGGGAGGCCTATAACCATAAATGATTATAAAAAGGGCCAGAAGATTAGAGGAAGGAGATGATTCCTCCGCTCACCATCAGGTGAATTATTTCCGTTGATTGAAAACTTATTTTCACTGGATGCTACATTCAACAACAATTAGCTCACCATCCATCACAGAAGACTGGAATTTTAAAAACTTTATTGCGACATGCCCATACTATTTGTTCTATATCTCATCCATTACAGCAGGAACTCCTAAACATGAAATGATATATAAAATTCAATGGCTTCTCAGAAAGGACCATTCAACAGCTTTTTAATTCCTATAATCCTAGTTCAAATAACAAGAAAATTATACATCGAGTTCCAATCCCATACATTTCTGGCATCTCAGAACCTATTTCCAGAATACAATTTTGTGGCTACTTTTCTTCCTATCAACAAATTATCAGAATGGTTTCCATCTTCAAAAGATAAATGGTCTCCTCTAGCTCTCCCTAGTGTCTGCCAAGTTCCTTGTGACTGTCATCATTCTTACTTTGGACAAACTGGATGCTCTACAGAAAAGAGAATACAAGAACGTCAATCTTTTATTAACAACAGCAAATCTGAAAAATCTGGCTTGGCACAGTGCATCAGAGATACAGACCACAGCATTGTATGGTTTGAGGCATGCTTACTTCATCAATATCAGTATAAATGTGAATGTGTGTTTAAAGAAAGCACTGAGGCCTTACTTCATCCGAACTTAAATCAGAATGACTGCCTCTCTCTATCTAAGATACGTGAGTCTTATTTTAATCACACATCAATATTTTTTAATAGCTAATGAATAATTAATATTGCAATATTTCCTCATTTATTCCATTACATTGTTTTATGTATAACCACACAGCTTTTACTTTTTCAAACCAATCCATTGTTCGCATTCTACTTTGTAATTAACTATTGTTGCCACTGAGGATGGCCTGTAATATTCAGGCTGAAATATATAGTCTTAAACAAATAGTATTACTTATTCCTTGTGTTTTATATGTTAATTTAAAGAAATCTCTCCAACACTGTCCTTAAGTAAACTTTAGTATGAAGGATTAGCTTATTTACAGAAGCACAATATCTGGAAACTGTTCTGGGGATCAAATATGGAACTTTTTAAGCCACTTTAGAATTCCAGTAAAGCAGAGTGATGATCTTGTACTTGACAATGAATTAAGCATATTAACAAGCTGCCATTAAGATAAATTCATGATCAAGTTTGGTAAGCCTTTTTATCATTAACCCTCCATATGTGATGCTAGAATAATGGAATGATTCCCACTTGTGTGAAACTAAAAGTGAAATTCAAATTTAAAAAAAGAAAAGAGGTGCATAGCATTTACCATTAGGCCAGCTATGCATCCTAGAGATTAGTAATCGGAAGAGTGATCACATGATGCTGAATGTATCTCCCCAGGTAGTAGGCTAAGCAGCACGAGGTGTAATGGAGATTGTGGGATGAAGGAGGTATTGCAGTATATGTATACTAATGCCAGAAGTATTTGGAATAAAGATGAGGCATTTTGGGCATGAGTTAGCTCAAATGGACCAAAAGTTATAAGCATTAGTGTGACTTGGTTAATGGAGAATGATTTAGTCATAGGAACAGAATGCAAAAGATGTGGTATCTTCAGCGAGGACAGAAGGAACAGGATGGGGGTGGGGGGGGATGCCCTTTATAACAGAAGAATTGAAGCTAAAAAGACAGATGTACATAAGGAGGACAGGGATGCAGAGAGAGAAATAGTCCAACAGGACCAAATATATAATTGGTTGCTGCTATAATACAAGTGGTATAAAGTGGAATGTAGATGGGATGCATTGGAAAATTAGCATGAGTTCAGATCACTGGTAGATTTCAACTATGATTACATAGAGTGTGCAGAAGAAAGGTAGATAGGTCTTACCTTAGCCTTTGATTATGTTTTATAATAAAGTGACAATGGAATTGAATAAGGGAAATGGCTACTCAGTGATACTGCTTGATTTTGCAAAGGCATTTGAGAATATTCCACATAGAACTCTGGTGCATAAATTGGATCAAATGGGGATAGAGATGAATCTGGTGATTTTGATTTAGAGGGTTGATAGACAGATATCAAAGAGTGGTTTATAGAGGAGTTGAGGAGAAGGCAGGTGACTAGTGGTGTACTAAGGGCTTAGTACTTCTGTTGTTTTATCTGTACATCAGTGATATAGGAAGTGATTTGACTGGAAATATTCAGTTGTTTGCTGATTATGCAAAACTTTGAAGAACAATACTATATGAAGCTGGTGTGGAAATCCTGCAGATTACTTAAATAGACTGGCAATATGGGCAAGGGTAAAGGCTTAGTTTAATGTAACCAAGTATAAGGTTATGCACTTTGGGAAGAAGAGTTGCAAGCTGTGTACTGTATTGATAGAACTGAACTGCAGGAAATTGATGAAGCCAGGGAATTGGGGATGAATGTCAATAGGGGGTTGAAGTTTAGAGGACATACTGCAAAGTTAGCCAAAACCTCACATCAGATTAATACATTAACAAGCAGTGATAGAGAAGTTATTGTTCTCCTTTATAAGGCCACATGTGGACTACTGCATGCAAATCTGCTCTTCTTAGGGAAGAAGTGGTTAAGAGGATCCAGAGCAAGTGACAAAGATTGTGGTAGATCTGTGGAATGTCCCCTATGAGAATAGATTAAAGATATGTGAGCCTCAAAAACAAGCTGATTGATTTTTTCAAAGAAGAGGAGACATGATAAAAGCATATAAGTTATTTAAAGGGTTCTATAGGATTGACACTGAAGACTTTTTTCAGTACATGACACCCATGGAAATTGTGTAAGAGTGTAGTTAGCAAGGGTATTAGAAGTAGTTTTTTTTTTTTTTTGCTTGGAAGGTGGTGACTGAATTGCCAGAGGTAGTTATGAGCACTTTGTCAGTGAATGAGTTTAACAAGAGGTACAATAAGTATTGTGTGAATAATGGGTCTCCTGTGATGAGTCTTCTGATCCCAAAGCGATACCTTCCTAATAATAATAATTATACTTAACTGACAAATAAAGTCAATTGAGAAAAGAAATCCATGAATTATCAGTATCTGTATAATTAAAAATTATAATTTTGGCTTATTAAATTTATATATGCATGAAGTAGCAATTATGAGTATCCCAAAAATGTAACATAATATTTAACCCGGCATTAGTAAGGTGGGGTGTCACAGACCCCCAAAGATTTTAAATTGACTATAACTTTTTAGCAATGCGTGGCAGTTTGTCATGCCTCAGTATTGCTTCCCCCCTCCAGTAACCCGCTACTCGACACCATAGACGACAGGCTGTTGCTGCAAGCAAGTTTAGTGTGCAGAGGTGTAAAGTGTGCTGGGGTCCACCAGACTCCACCTTACCAAAAGTGTGACTATATTTACTTTCTAACGTAAGTTGTTTTTATGTATATTTTACTAAAATGTTATCGTTACTGCTGCGTCTTCTATATTTTTACATACCAACTATGAGCAAATATGTTTTTGTAAATATTTAGAGGTAGTTATGAGCACTTTGAATCTTTTTATAATATCTTTTTTTTTTTTTTTTTTTTTTTTTTTTACCAGATAAGTTACATGCATGAAGAACAGAGGTTACCTCAACTTATAGATGACGCTTTGACAGACGAGGAGCCATTTAGCGGAGATGATGATAGTGGAATTGATTTAGAAATAGTCAGTAACCATGAGTCTGATATAGAACAACTGTGAGGAAGAATCCACAGAGAATCCACTTTTATTTATTTATTCGTATGGAGTTTCCTCCCTATTTCTCCCCCATCCCTACTGGGACGAGTTGAGCCCCCCCCCCATGGGGGTTAAGTATTTATGTCTGTAGAACCATGTGTGTTCACAGGGCTGGTTTGCCTGCTTGCAGGATGAAAAACCCCAGATAAACTGGTGGGAAAAACCCTGCTGTCCACACCCAAGACCGGCTAACTTGGCTATGGCTGAGGAAGATCCTTAAGCTTCTCACGTCATCGACGGGAATCGAACCTAGGACACTCCTTCCCAGGCATATAGTTGCAAAGCACATAGCCACTAGGCTAACCGCACGGACAGAGAATCCACTAATATTGATTAAATTAAAAAGATATGGATTTCTATAATACACTACATTATTTGGGTGGGTCTGTGGGACCCCCACCTTACCACTTTTGTTATATTTTCCCACCTCACCAGCGCCGGGTTAATGGGAAAATAATTCCACTCAGATATTAACTTCCAGATTGAATAATATAACAAATAAAATATATGATGGAAGCCTTATAATAAACAAAGGCTAGTTGGGGGGAAAAACATCAGTAACAGCTATTACCATGGGCAGTTCTAGACAGTTTCTTATGTGTTTATTTATTTTGGTTTTAATGCTAGAAATTGTGACCAGCAGTGTTAAAAATATAGTTTTATATCTTAATATGGAAGGTTATGTCATGTTAAGTTGAAGTGGCGATCTGTTGACCTACTGTGTTTTTTTTTTTCCAACTTTAAAAATTAAACTCTTTACAAATTTTAACTTAATTAAAAATATTAAAGATTTTGAATATCGATAAAATCCTTAATGCATTCTTAGCTATTTATTTTCAGCTCCATATTTTTATGGGTTTACAAACAACAGGTTACAGGTAAGTCATAATAAATCATATCAAAACTGCAATGTTTGAGTCTTATATTCAATTTGACTTGAATGCTTATAATTCCACAGAACTGAATGTTGTATTTTAAAGAATTACAGATAAAATTGAAAAAAAAATTAAATAAGTCATATTTGTTACCCTTCATTTGAGAAAAATTCACTCTGTTCCAAATGATAATTTTTTTTTTTATGATGATGTATCAGTGTTGTGTAAATCAGATAAGATAAATGTGAATGATTATTCACATTCATGTTTAAAAATCTCCTTTACTCATTCTATATAATGAATGATTATTCTAGCTTCATAGTGGATAAACTGACAAAATTAAGTGGGGGGAAGACCTCCCCCCCCATGTGTGTGTGTGTGTGTGTGTGTGTGTGTGTGTGTGTGTGTGTGTGTGTGTGTGTGTGTGTGTGTGTGTGTGTATTAACTCATTATTTTTTTATGCAGCTACAAACAAGAAAATTATATTTTGCTCTGAATTTTAAGCTGATTTCACTTTAGCAGAATTTTTAAATTATTTTAGGATTGTGGAAGGTTATTCAAAAAAGTGTACTCATAAACTTGTGAACTTACTAATCTGACTTATATTAGAATCACTATATATATTTATCCCAATTTTTATTTATATATATTCTATTTTTTATTTGGAGTTGGTTACGAACCAAAACCACATAACTGGCAGGAGACCTCCAGATCATCTTTAAGAAATGCAGAAAAATGACTGGAGCTTCTGACAAAATGTCCAGTCTTCACCTTCACATGGTGCACCTCAATAATATCCACTGGGTACTGAATGAACGAGGGTGGTCTGGCAATTTGCGACTAAGCTGGCCAAATTTTATTCTCTGTTGGCTTAAACAAGAAACAACCATGATGAGATTTAATGTCAGCTGGTGCATCACCTGGTTAAACAGGATCCCACTCTGTTCTTGACAAAGGGGGATCCTGTGCACAGTGAAAAGTCAGCTATTGGAACAAAATCCAACTCTGTATCTAGAAGAAGAAGAACAACAACAAACTCAAATCCAGACGAATCAAAGATAAGAACCATCATTACAGAAGTATCACTGGAAATGAAATCGAACTTGCAGAACTGAAAAAGTATAACATGTGGGCATAACCATTGTTACTAAGACAAAGAAGGCTAAAACAGGTGAGGTCGTACTATATAATAAGTATGTAATGTTATTATTATTATTATTCCTGACACCTCCAAGGAGTCCGAAGACTCATCGTGGGAGGACACCTACAACTGTCTCAACCACTACACCGAACCTATACTACGAATCATGGAGATAAAGTTGTTGATTGAAAGGCATTTTAAGTAGAGTTATGCAGGCAAACTTCAAAATTGGGAAGTGGACAGCGGAACTGATTCATGCTATGATTGCACAGACGTTTTGCCTAAGAAAGAAGTGGAGGAATTTTTCAAGGCATTAGAACAGTTAATTGACATAAAGAAAATTGATAAAGTGGTCATTGTTGAGATCTAAACAGCAGAGTAAGAAATGAATTCTGCCAGGCATAATAGAAATGTTTTGGGAAAATTTGGATTAAAGGACAAGACTAATAATAATGGTTATTATTAGTCTTATTAATCAGGTAATAATTAGTACCTGATTATTACCTGCTGTATTTCTGCTCAGGATATGGAGTAGTCATTACTAACACCATGTTCCAGCATAAAGATTATACACAAGTTCGTGTGATGAGAAACAAGAAAAGCCTCATTGACTATCTCATTGTTAGTCATATCTTCATGCTGGTTCAGGATTCGGGCGTGTACAGAGGATTTGAAATTGGAAGTGACCATCACTTAGCTTGAAGTCGGATAAGAATGAATATCACATTAAAAAGAACAGTATATAAGAAAATTTTTAAAAAGAATTAAAGTGAGCATCTTTTACAGGTAGACTGTCGACCAACTATACATGCATTATTGAAGAAAAAAATAAAGCAGTTCACAATCACAAACCAAACTTTGCAGTCTCAGTGGCAAACTCTAAAGAAAACATTCATTCATTTATTAATCTAGGGGAGGTATATGGTGAAGTTTTTCTGCAAGGATAGAAAAAGAAGAACACCATGGTGGACACAAGAAGTTAAAGAAGCAGTTCTGTAAAAGAAGAAAGCATAAAAGTTTCTATCAAATAACAGCAGATTCCTTAAAAGAATACAGTGAAAAATGTAAAAGAAACCTTCAACAACTTTTTTTATTTGTTTATTTTTTTTTTTATGTGGCTCCCACCCGCAAAAGGGTTATTTATGAACCTATAGTACATTTGTACCATGGTGGGTTAAGGAATTTTTTCCCTATTTTTAATGATTTAATAATTTTTTTTCCTTTTTTTTTTCTTTGATTTTTTTTTGTACCAGGTCTGGAAACCCTGCTCTAGAAACAAAACATGGAACTTTTTCAAGCCACAGTGCAGTGGTCTTACACCAGGCAATGAAACCCACCTCCCACTAATAGAGAAAAATTATTCAAACACTAGAACCTAACCTTGAAGTCACAGTGGCAAAGCCCAAAAGAAAACATTGATTTATTAATCTAGAGAGGTATATGGTGAACTAGCTCTAATCCAGAGTATTTTACTAATAAGATGTTACACTTTTCACTACTTGTATATGGGAAATATATGACTTCTGCATTACTTCAACCTTGGTATCTCTTCTCTGTGTGGCTCCCACTGATGAGACCTCAATAAAGATCAAAACCTGTTTAGATAGTGGCCCTGTTTATAATACATAGCATCATACACAGGGCCACTACAATTAATGTGAAGTCACTAGGCTCTATATATACAAGTAGACGAGTCGTGAAGATACTTCATGCACAAAGATAAAGAATTAAACAAGAATATAATTTTTTGGCATCTTTAATTTAGTGTATAAAAGTAGTTAAACAAAGGGCACTGGAAGACTTTGCTACGAATACATTTCAGGAAGGTAGCAAAATGTTCTGGAGGCTATTGGAAAAGCTTAGAAATGGAGGAAAGAGTATTAAAAAGAATCAAGGTGATAAAGGTGACATGAAAACATAAGAATATTCTAGATGGTTGGAGTAATTTCTTTGAAAGGCTGTTAAAGGAAACAAGCAGTGACAGAACAGTAATAGAAAATATTCTAGAGGAATGCAAACAGGAGTGTATATCAATACTTGAAGTAGAAAAAAGCTATCAAAAGTCTGATAATTGACCATAAATGCTCAAACTGGAGGTATAAAAGGCCACCATGCATTTTGTTTTTGTTTTCCTGATTGTCAGTGAGCATTTTTAGAACCCATCTTGCACAGTTTGTGATACTGTAAGTGTTCCATGACAGTTTCACGCAACCAGCAACATGTCTATCATAATGAGCTTTGAAGTTATTTACACTACCTGCACTCATAACACACTCAGGCAATGCATTCCATTCACTAACAACTCTCCATGAAAAAAAATCTGCTCCTCACTCCCTTCTTCACCACATCTCTGTACAACTTCCAGGGATGACCTCTCGTTCTTCAAATCTTAACATCTACTCTTTTTATAATTTCTTCTGTATTAATCTAATAGAATCCCTTAACTAACTTGAAGTTCTCTATCATATCTCCTCTTTTCCTCTTATCTATGAACTTCTGTAATCCCCATTCTCTCAAACGTTCTTCATATCCAACACTCCAGAGTCCTGATATCACTTTGATTATTCATCTTCAGACCCTCTCTAGTGTTTCCACATCACAATGAAAATTAGGTGACCAAATCTGAGCACAATACTTCATATGTTGTCTGACTAATGCCTTATATAGATGCACTACCACCTCCTTATTCCTACATGTCAATGTACTTTTTATCATACCAGCAATACAATTTGCAGTCTTTGCAACGTGTGTCATGTGCCCTCGGAACTTCAGTCCACCGTCTACCATCACTCCAAGATCCCGAATCTCATCTGCTTCCTGAAGTACCACTCCACCAATATAGTATGTAGCATTATATCTCTGTATCCCAACCCAAAGTATAACACCTTGCATTTATTAATATTAAAACTGCAACTCAACTCATTTTTCCAAGCTAAAAGTCTATTCAAATCTTCCTGTAGAGAATTAACATTAGCCCTATTCCTGATAATTCTAACTTTGCATCATCAGCAAACATTTGAAGATCTCCAGTCAATCTATATGAAATATCATTAACAAACAAGTTAAACAGTAGGGGCCCAAGAACAGAACACTGGCACACACCACTGGTTACCTGCTGTTTTTGAGACACTACTCCATTATGCAAAACTTGCTGGTATCATTCAGAGAGCCAATCACAATCCATCTAACCAATATATTATCTCTTCCAATCCTCTGCAGCTGGTACAACAACTTATCATATGGTAATCTATCAAATGCTTTTGCAAAGTCCAAGAATATCACTGTATATGGTTATCCCTTATCTAACATACTCATCGCCTTATCATACAATGCAAATAAATTGCTAAAACAAGACCTACACTTTACAAATCCATGCTGACCATCAAAAAAAATACTATATCCATCAAATTAATCTTGTATTCTAATCACTCTCTCTCTCTCTCTTGATTAATTTTAATGGTATAGATGAGAACACAGACTGATAAGAAAATAACTATTATTGCTGATATTTTGCTGGTATTTTATCTAATATCATCAGAGCAGAAAAAAAAGTTTGTCACAGTATGCGAGACAACAACAATACTGTATAACAATGGGACTAGTTTGAAATAGTTGCAATGTACAACACAAAGACTAAAGTCCTAATTGGGCGCCATCTATGTTGAGGAAGGAAAAAAAAACAGAGAGAGAAAGGAGGTATTAATTTGGCCTTAAGAGGACTGTCTTCCAAATCTTTGGCAAATTTAAACAGCCATACTTGTTGAGGTTTGGTACTGTATATGTTTCAAGGCTTCTGTCAATTCCAGGAACAACCTCTCTGATTTATAAAAGTTTCTGTGCAGTACTTTTGTTTTTTTTTTCCAATTGATCCTGTGTGCAGGGTATCTAAAGCATGGGCTGCTAGATCTGACTTGCCATAGCGATAGTGCCAGATGTATTTTTTATGTTCACTGAGGCAAATATCCACAGTTCTTCCTGTCTGACCATAATAAGCTCGATCACACGAAGGGCGCTTCATAGACTCCTGGATGTGATAAAGGAGAGATTCTTTCCTTAGGTGAATGGATGATAGTTGCCAATTTCACATACAGTTTAAATACGGTGCATAGTTGATGTTTATTAAGCATCATGCTAGATATCTTTTCAGATGTGCCTTTAATGTAATGGATTACAACTGTTTTGTTGTAGTCTTCTGTGGTAGACAGTAGGGGAGATTTCTGTGGAGTATTTAGCATTTTGTCTGTCTTATGGGGATTATAGCCATTGGCCAAGAAGGTGTGATGTAAGTGAGTGACTTCAGCAGTGAAAACAGTGTCATTGGAACAAATCACTCTAGCTCTGTGGGTTAGTGTTTTTAGGATACCATATTATTGAGATGGGTGATGGTGTGATTGTAAGTGTAGTATCTCCCCTGTATTTGTGGGTTTTCTATAAACTGAGAATGATAAGAAACCATCTGGAAGACGTGTGATTGGTGTATCCAGGAAAGGCAGACAGTCTTTAGCTTCCAGTTCCATTGTAAAGTGGATTTTTGGGTACTGGCTATTTAAATGCACTAAGAATGTATCCAATGTGTCTGGGCCATGTGGCCAAATAGCAAACACATCTTCAACATAGTGTAGCCATAGCCTTGGTTTGAGGGTGGCTGTATTGATAGCTAACTTTTCCAAGTGTTCTATTATGTAGAAGTTAGCTAAGGTGGGGGACTATTGCTGTCCCATCTAATTGTTTGTATATTTTCCATTTCCGTGTAAAATAACCTGCCTGGACTGTGAATTTAAATAGTTAAAATATATCGGGGGGGGAGATAGTGTGACTTTAGTAAATCAGGGGTTTCAATTAATGGTACATTTGTGAATAGTGAGGTGATATCAAATCTCGCCATTGTGTCTGAACTTTTTAAGGTATGGTTTTCTAAAATACTTTTTAGGTGGATAGAATTTTTAACAAAAGAGGGAGAATTGTTTGTGAGAGTGGCTAGTAGCTTGGATAGATATGTAGCAAGTTTATATAGGATTGTTTATACTGTCCACAATAGGACATAAGGGTTTGTGAATTTTTGGTGCTCCATATATTCTAGATGTTTTAATGTGGAAGGGCTTTTCTTTGGGCCAGGAAGTGACTTTTTTTCAGTAATTTCACAACTTATCCTTTTGTGAGTTGGTGGGGGATTGTGATCTATAATTTGGTATGTTGACTGATCTTGTAGCCCCCCCCCCCCCCACCCCCCCCCCCCCCCACCCCCCCCCCCCCCCACCCCCCCCCCCCCCCACCCCCCCCCCCCCCCACCCCCCCCCCCCCCCACCCCCCCCCCCCCCCACCCCCCCCCCCCCCCACCCCCCCCCCCCCCCACCCCCCCCCCCCCCCACCCCCCCCCCCCCCCACCCCCCCCCCCCCCCACCCCCCCCCCCCCCCACCCCCCCCCCCCCCCACCCCCCCCCCCCCCCACCCCCCCCCCCCCCCACCCCCCCCCCCCCCCACCCCCCCCCCCCCCCACCCCCCCCCCCCCCCACCCCCCCCCCCCCCCACCCCCCCCCCCCCCCACCCCCCCCCCCCCCCACCCCCCCCCCCCCCCACCCCCCCCCCCCCCCACCCCCCCCCCCCCCCACCCCCCCCCCCCCCCACCCCCCCCCCCCCCCACCCCCCCCCCCCCCCACCCCCCCCCCCCCCCACCCCCCCCCCCCCCCACCCCCCCCCCCCCCCACCCCCACAAATAAGTCTCATTGTCTGTTCCGCATTCTGATATTTGGCCACATCACTCTACTTGATATTGCCTGCCATTCAAGAAAATTAGCTTCAGATTTAGTTGAATACTATAGCTACTCCTTCTTTTCCCTTATTGTTATTGCCTCAAAATAACATTTTGTATTTATTGCTTAGAAAGATTTTGCCAGTTTTTGTCTTTTTTGTTTCAATCACCCCTATTATATCGATCTGGTACTTACCGAATTCTTCTGCTAGTTCCACTTCTTTGCAATACTTTCCAATCCAAACTCCACAAGATCGGTATTATGTTGATAGTACTGATCTTGGACTCTGTAATGTTGAATTGGTGTGTGTGTGTTTCAGAATTTGTCCTTCAAGAAATCCAAAACTTCCGTTCCCTTATGGCTGCATGCCATCTCCTTTGTCCAGTTTATATCACTATTCTCTCACTTGGCACTTGCCCAACTAATTTGCCTAAACATTTCCTGCTTATCACCAGTTATATTTCCTGGTCTGTAGCAACATCCCATTAAATATCTTGTCTTATAAACATCTCTCTCACACTGTATACTCTCAAAGCCATTAGTGTTATATCCACTGTGATTCTCCAACCTGAGAGTGTACAATTCATCTCTTATCATGAAAAATACTCTGCCACTATGTAAAGCATCATGTCTAAACAGAAAAGAAATAAAGCCCAGGTAGTCTCAATATGTCCGGAACGGTGGTGTCAGGGTGATGTAGCAGGCCTTGCAGTATCGTCAGTCCGTGACTGCTATAAAGAAACTCAATGCAGAAATTGTTTGAATATTGCTACTTGGAATGTAAGAGGATTGATTAAATGTCGGAAATTGGCTAATGTGATCAGAGAGATGGAGAGATTGAATATTAATATAGGAATAAGTGAAATCTTTTGGAAAGGATCATCAGATTTTGAGTTGAAACTTCCAAATGGCAAGATATATAAAGTATATACATCAGGTGGTGAAATATCAAGGAGAGGTGTAGTGTTCATTGTAAAGAAGAAAACTAATAAAAACATCCATGTCATCAAAAAATCAGATAGAGTAATTGCAATTCTAATGAAGTCTAAACCTAGAGATATGCTGATCATTCAAATATATGCTCCTACAGAACAGAATGAAGAAGTAGAAATAGGTAACATGTATGATGAAATAGAATGGTGTATAAAGGAAGTTGGAGGCAAGAAATATGGAGTTATTTGTGTTATGGGTGACTGGAATGCAAAAGTTGGATCAGAGAGAACATCTGCACGTGTGGGTTCATTTGGACTTGGAATTCGGAATGAGAGAAGACAAAAGCTGATTGATTTCTGTAACAAACACAGTCTCATCATAACTAACACTTATTTTGAGCAAAAACCAACAGCAAGATACACATGGGAAATTAGAGATGGAAGATACAAAAATCAATTAGACTATATTGTGGTCACTAAACGTTACTTTAATGGAATATGGAACTCAAAGGTGATGCCAAGTGCTGACTGTGGATCTGATCATAGACTGGGCTTAATGAAGATAAATATTTGCCTGAAAACAATAAAAATTAAAGGAGGTCAACCCCTAAAATGGGATCTGCAAATGGTACAAAATCCAATAGTAAAATCAAAATTTCATGAAAATGTTTCAGAACTGCTGTCTGCACAGTTGCAAAATGAAAATGAACCCTTTCAGTGGAATAGACTACAAGCAGCTATCATAACAGCTGCTAAAAACCACATCAATAAACAAGAAGAAAGAAAGAAAAAACCATGGATAACACAAGAAGTAATCAACCTTATCAGTGAAAGAAGAACATGAAAAAGAAGAGCAAATGAAGAAAGTTTAAGATATAAAAGGGTCAAAGCTGTATAACTGAGAGGAGACCTCCACATAGCCTTTAAAGGAATGCAGAGAACCGACCAGGGCTTCTGAAATAAGGTCCAATCCTCACCTTCTCGTGGTGCACCCGGTTGGGTATCTACTTTGATACTGAACGAACGAGGATGGGCTGGCAATTTGGGATTTACCTGACCAAATTGTATTCTTATTGGTTAAACCAAAATAAAAAATGATGGTACAACATGACAAAATTTCATGCCAGCTGGGGCGTCGCCCGGTTAAACAAGGCCCCCGTTGTTTTCTCCAGGGAACCAGGGCGAACAGCGAAAAGTCAGCTACTGGAACAAATCTGAAAACAAACCACAACTCAACATCACCAGAGTTAAAGATCGGTACTATCAACGTAAGAAGCCTGAATGGCAAAGAAATGGAGCCAGTTGAGGAATTAGATAAGTACCAGATCAACATAATAGGAGTGACTGAAACAAAAAAAGACCAAAACTGGTGAAATCTTTCTGAGCAATAAATACAAAATGTTATATTCAGGCAATGACAATCAAGGAAAAGAAGGAGTAGCCATAGTATTCAACACAAAATACGAGGCTAATCTTCTTGAATGGGACTCAGTCTCAAGTAGAGTAATGTGGGCAAATATGAGAATGGGGAACTGGACAATGAGACTTATTTGTGCCTATGG
This sequence comes from Typopeltis vanoorti, assembly GCF_054136105.1. Classification (NCBI taxonomy): domain Eukaryota; kingdom Metazoa; phylum Arthropoda; class Arachnida; order Uropygi; family Thelyphonidae; genus Typopeltis; species Typopeltis vanoorti. The sequence continues at coordinate 26,694,136 of NC_143552.1, forward strand.
TCCCACAGAAGGTTCTACTAAGGTAGAAGTGCAGGAATTTTTTGACGCTTTAGAAAAAGCAACTGACACAATGAAAAAGGAAAAGTTGGTCCTTGTTGGGGATCTAAATAGCAGAGTAGGAAATTATTGTGAGACATACAAAAATATTTTGGGAAAATTTGGAGAAAAGAGCAAAGCTAATAATAATGGCAAATATCTGTTGGATTTCTGCTCAGGACATGGACTGGTTATTACTAACACCATGTTCCAACATAAAAATGTGCACAAATTCACATGGAGAGAAGAGGCAAGGAATAAGAAAAGTCTCATTGACTATGTTATTGTTGATAGTGATGTTTTCTCCCTGGTGCAGGACACCAGAGTGTACAGAGGATTTGAAATTGGAAGTGATCACTATTTAGTCTTGAGCAGGATAAAATTGAATTTCATATTGAAAAGAATAACATGTAAGAAAGTTTTAAAGCGAATAAAAGTTGAGCAGCTCTCAGATGTGAACTGTAGACTAAAATATACAAAGATTATTGAAAAGAAAATGAAAGAGTTTGAGAACAGGAATCAAACCTTGGAGATTCAGTGGCAACCTCTGAAGAAAACATTGATTGATTCTGCCAGAGAGGCATGTGGTGAGGTTGTGTGCAAGGATAAATAAATCAGAACTCCCTGCTGGACACAGGAAGTTAAAGAAGCAGTGAAGGAAAAGAAGAAAGCATATCAAAGGTTCCTGACAAATAATTCAGCTTTTACTCTTACAGAATACAGAGATAAATGTAAGAAAACTAAACAGTGTGTAAAACTAGCTGAACAAAAGTCATGGGAGGACTTTGGCAAGAATATAGAAAATAAATATCAAGAAGGTGGCAAAATATTCTGGAGGTTGTTGAAGAAGCTTAGAAATGGAGGAAAGAGTGCTGTAAAAGGAGTTAGAGATGATAAAGGTAACATGAAAACAGGAGAAAAAGATATCCTTGAAGTATGGAGTAATTACTTTGAAAAACTGCTGAATGAAACAAGCAGTGATGACAGCACAGTGATAAAAAACACTGACCAGGAATGCAGTCAGGAATACATATCCATACTTGAAGTAGAAAAAGCCATCAAAGGCTTGAAATGTGGAAAGGCAGCAGGAGTAGATGATATTCGACCAGAAATGCTGAAGTATGTTGGTATAAAAGTCTTACAGTGGCTGCACTGCATAGTTCAGAAAGCCTGGACAGAGGGACGAATTTCCGATGATTGGAGTAGAGCTCTCATAGTACCCATATATAAAAAGGGAAATAAAACTGAATGTGAGAATTACAGAGGTATTTCCCTACTGAGTGTTCCTGGCAAGATCTATGCAAGTATACTTGAGAAACGGTTGAGAAGAATTGTGGAAGAAAAGCTGGGTGAAGAACAAGCTGGATTCAGGCCAAATAGAGGCTGTCATGATCAGATCTTCACTTTACGACAAATAGTCGAGAAAGCATGGGAATATAACAAAGATCTGTATTTAACTTTTGTTGATTTGGAAAAGGCATATGACAAGGTGCCAAGAGAGAAGCTATTCAATACGCTGCAATTATATGGTATCAATGGGGCATTATATCAAGCAATACTTAGTCTTTATTTGAGTTGTATGTCAGCAGTTAGAATTGAAGGAAGTACAGGAAGATGGTTTAATGTTAAATCTGGTGTGAGACAAGGATGTTCATTATCCCCTCTGTTATTCATTATCTATATGGATCACATTATGAAGGAAAGTGGTATTAAACCTGATATCAAAATTGGAGATGTTAATGTCAGCTCTTTGCTTTATGCGGATGATGTTATACTTCTAAATAAATCCGCTACAAGTCTGCAAGATTCTCTGACTAAATTGAATAGCTGTTGTAATAGATATGGTATGAAGGTCAGCAATAAAAAGACAAAGACAATGAAAATAGGCAGAATCATTGAAAATGTCAACTGTATTGTGAATGGAGAACCTGTGGAACAAGTAAAACATTTCAGCTACTTAGGCACGATTTTTACTGAAGATGGTAAATTAAATATAGAAATAGACAACAGAATCAGCAAAGCTTGTATGGTGGGAAGTCAATTGAATAAATTCATATGGAATAAGAGAGAAATTAGTCGGAAAACTAAATTAGCTGTATACAAGACAGTGTTCAAACCAGTTTTAACTTATGGATCTGAGAGCTGGGTCAGAAGTAAAACACTTGACCAAAGACTAGAGACCGCAGATAGGAGAGTCCTGAGAAAGATTAGAGGCGTGAACAGATGGCATCAATGGCAATATCATATTAAAAATGAGGATATTAGGAAAGAACTTGACATTGTCAGCATCCAGGAATGCGTTAGCAGAGCTAATCTCAGGTGGTATGGTCACTTAAATAGAATGGGAGAGGAAAGATTAGCAAAACAAGTGTTCTCTGCCAGGTCCAGGTTGGCAGGAAAACGACCCAGAGGAAGACCAAGATATAGGTGGATTGATACGGTACAAAGTGCCTTAGACAATAGAAATATAAGATCTGATAATGTTGGGGTCTTGACAAGTAACAGACTGATTTGGAGGAAAATTGTAGATAGGAAGTTAGTAATGATGTAATTTTTTCATGTAGTACTGTCATATCCTGTACACCCCTTGAGGGTACATGGCAGGAATTTGATGATGATGATAAAAGAATCGAACAGTTATTCAGAAGATTGAAAGAAAACTGGATAAATAGGCTGTGCACCGAGATACAAGAATTACAAAATAGGAACAAAACCAGAGAAGCATTCCTGAAAGTGAAAGAACTTAATGGAAAAGCAAAACATACACAATCTAATAACATCAAGGACAAAGATGGAAACATAATCATTGATAAGGGAAAAGATAAATGGAAGATGGGTGGAGTATATCAGATATGTATGATGATGATAATGGTAACATGTTATATGATTCACGACACCTTAAGTTAAACATAACAACAGATACCACTCTACCAACAAGAAAGGAGATAGAACACATAATTAAGAATCTTCCTAATAATAAATCCCCTCGGTGTGATAATATCCTGGCTGAGTTGCTGAATACTTTGACTAGCAATAATAACTATTTAATGGAATCCATTCAATACATCTATAAAACAATAGAATTACCTGAAGTTTTTACAACATCCATCTGCATTCCAATTCCAAAGAAAAATAATGCACAAAATTGTGAGGATTACAGAACTGTGAGCCTAATATCCCATGCATCTAAAATTATTTTAACCATTGTTAACAAACAAATTGAAAGAGCGTTAATCGGTGAATTGAGTGAATAACAGAAAGGCTTCAGAAGAGGAATGGGAACCATTAATGCTATTCTGGAGCTAAAAATACTAATAGAAAGATCACTTGAAAGAAACAGGAACATTTACATATGCTTCATAGACTTTCAGAAGGCTTTTGACTGGATGAAACATAATAAAATGTTCAATATATTAGATAAATTAGACATATAAGTTAAGTTAAGTGTAGTTAAGATTATAAAAATGATTTACACCAAACAGAAAATGCAGCTGTTTAACGCTGAGACTTCCATAGTGAAAATAAAAAGAGGAGTTAGACAAGGTTGTATCCTTTCACCAAATCTATTTAATATCTATAGTGAAACAGTGATGAAAAAGATTGAAAAACAAAAAATAGGACATAGTATCAATGGTATAAAATATAACAATCTTAGATATGCTGATAATACTATTCTAATAACAAAAACAAATTAACCAAACTACTGCAGCTACTAATTGAAGAAGGTAAAGAATTTGGATTAGATATAAATGCAAAAAAGACCAAATTTATGAAAATCTCAAAAGAAAACAGATCCAAGCCAAAAATATTCATAAACAATATGAAAATCTCCTCTACTTCCTTTAAAGTTTCCCCACCAAGTGTATACTTTGAATCCCATCATTGCTTACCAAATCTCAAAACGTTACACATTTTTTCAACATTGAACTGACAGTTCCACTTGCCTGTCCATTCGTGCAATATATTCAAGTCCTCTTGTAAGGCCATAACATCTGCTTGACTCTGCATTGCTCTTCCCAGTTTTGCATCATCTGCGAACAGCTGCATATCACTAGTTAAACCCATTCCAATATCATTAACATACAAATTGAATAACAAGGCCCCAAAACTGACCCCCTGTGGCACACCACTAGTGACATTTCTCTTTCGGGATACCACGCCCCTATATACAACTTTCTGATACCTATCCGACAGCCAATCACTGATCCAACTCAGAAGTGTGTTATCCAGTTACTCTGTTTCAGTTTATTTAAGAGCTTGTCATGTGGCGGAGTATCAAAAAGCCTTTGCAAAATCTAAATACACCACTGTATATGCATCTCGCCTATCCTAGGTATTTGTCACCTCGTTATAGTACATATGTAAGGTAGTAAAACATGATCTCCCCTTAACAGACCCATGCTGATAACCATAGAGAATATTGCTGCTATCAACTCATTTCTGTATCCTACTTCTCACCAATCTCTCCAGTACCACCACAACTCCAGATATACAGATTGGCCTATAATTTGAAGCTACAGCCTTATCACCACCTTTATGCAGTGGAACAATTTTACCTTCCTTCCACTCCCTTGGAACCTGTGCTGTTGTAAGACTTTTATTAAGCAAGCATGCCAATTCCCTGGAACATTCCCTTAAGATGTATGGTGATATGTCATCAAATCCTATTGCTTATTGACATAAAGTTTATTTATTTCCTCAAATACCTCCTGCTCACTCACAATTAAGCCATCCTTTCCTATGTCCTCTGCACTTAATTTCCTCATGATTCCACCCTGATCAGGATGAAACAACCTTATAAATTGATAACTGAATACCTCAACAATGTCTGAGTTCTTTCAACAAAGAACTGCTATGAGGGATGACCATGTATCTTATTGAGGCACTCTGACAATCTCATTTTGATTTCTTGTTTTTGACAATTGTCTTCATGTATCCATTTGTTACTGAATTATACTATTTACTTACAATTTTTGTGAGTGTTTTATCACATCTCATATCATACTGCTTTTCACCAAACTGCATAAAAATTCATCATAGAGTCAGTGGCGTATTTAAGTATTTCCCACCCCTAGGCCCGCAGAAAGTGCTGCCCCTCATATTTAATGAACATGTTGATTTACATACACAACCCATTTATATCGTAAATTCATAATATAAATATATATATATTTATATATAAATAATATATATTATTTATTAATTATAATTTATAATATATAATTTTATAATTTATATATATTATTTATATATATAAATAATATATATTATTTATATGTATAAATAATATATATATATTATTGTGAGTCATAATATATATATATATATATATATATATATATATATATATATTATGACTCACCCAAAATGTCCTAGAATATTCTACGTCTTGCCGCTCGCTCGGTGAAGGTATTTATCACGTCCTCATAGTCCAGTGCCCTTGTAATATTGCTCTCAATTTGTAGAACTGCCAAGTTGCTGAGCCTTTCTCTTGTCATAGTTGTTCTATGGTAGTCCTTGAACCTTTTGAGGGCGGAAAACGATCATTCAGCTGAGCAATTTGTTGCCATCTTACACAGAAAAATCGTAACAGCAGTGTCCAGATTGGGATATATACACTATAGGGCTTTCTGTCGAATTTTCTGTGAAGGTTGTAGGAATGTATTTATTTCTAGGCCACTTGATTTCAGGTGCGCTCTGAAGTGCAGACGTTCGTTTGCAATTTCGGGTTCGATATCAGTCGAAAAGTGTTCTTGAAGTTTTTTTGTCCCTTTTATGGCATCCTTTTCACACATCACATGCATTTTTGTGAGAAACCGAAACTCCTTTGAGAGGTTTTCATATGACACTTTTCTTCAATTCATTTCAAACGAGAGACTCCAAAATTGTGTTATAGGTATCAGTTTTGAAACTGAATGATGGATTGTACTCGTCTTCATTTTCGTTACTTTCATCTGCACTGTCGTCAGAAAACCTGGTGGACTTTTTCTTCCTCTTTTTCTCTTCCTCATACAAGTCAACTCCACTAAGTTTCTTGCCCTGTTCTTCATAGGATTCATAGAGTAACTCTAGTTCTTTGAAATATTCTTCGAGGGACCCGTACAGTTCACACATAGTTCCTATGTCAATGTTTATACTTTGTAATTTCTGGCTTGTGGTATTTATTCTTGCAAGAATATCACCCCATAGGCAGGTCATGATCTCAACTTCCAGTGACTGAAGTTGCTGTAGAATCATGTAACTTTCTTCTGGGTGGTGTCATTTTCAATTTCGAACAAAGTGGAAATTATTTCCTTCCATCCCTCATGAAGACTCCGACAGGCATCATCACGAGCTGACCAACAAGTAGGCGAAGGACGTTTGATTACTTTGCAGAAGTTTCCAGGTGCTTTCTTAGAACACCCCACCAATGTGTAGAAGATGTGAAAAATACGTAGTTTCTGAAGGACGTCAAAAAATGCATAAGAGTACTGACAGGATTTGGCAGAATGTCCAGCGCAAAGTGTGAATTTTGCCAATGGATTTATTTCAAGAATTCTTGCTTGCAGTCCTGTGTACTTGCCTGATGTTTTGTCCTGAATAATCAGAAATTGAAAATTAAAATTTAATTTATTCAGGAACAACTACCTTTAATTGTAGGCAGAAAAATGTTGTGTTTTGGCATAGAAATTGAAATGTACATTATAATTTAAAGCAAAACTGAAGAAATGTTTAGTTTAAGAAATGTGAGACTTAACCAGTTTGGTATAGAGTCAAATAAAGGAATTTATTTAAGGTTATTATTTAATTAGAGTATCCCATTCTATGTATTGTGTGGAAGCAAGTTGAGTGTAAGCTATAGTCCAAAGATCAAACTTTAGCCGTCCAGTACAATGTATGGCCTAAAGGAAGGAGAATTTATTAGGAAAGTGAAGCTAGAGCGCTTTCTCGGAAGAACGCCACACGCAAGTGAATTAATCCCACCACACGAGGCTTTTTTCCCTTTTGGTTTCTGGTTCCTGCGCTCTTGGATTTTGGCTCTCCGTCTCCACCAATGGGATGATTCCGGGTCGGCCGTAGAAGTCATTAAAGGCTTATCGAGGTTCGCGAGGTAAGGCTAGCTATCTCTTCATAACAGATTAGCTAAGCTGTATTGTGTGACCTGCGATACAGATGTGTTCATGCGGTTCCAGAGAGAGACCAGAGCGGCACACCACCTTATCGTCCTGGAGAACCTGATCGTGCTGCTATCGTATGTGACCCGAAGAACGGTAACCCACAACGGTGCCTTGATCTCCAGACAAGGCTGAAGACAGAACAGAAAGTCATTCCATGGGATGGTAATGTAGAATGTTAAAGTATCTGATTTCCAATTAAAGATATGAGAGACTTTATAGGTTAATTTGTGAATGGACAAGTTGTAGAGAACTTTAGTGATTATCCCATTTGGCAGTAACCTGTCTCTGTTTGAAGAAGGTCTCCCTAGAAGGGATCTGTATGTGAAATAACTTAGATTTGTTGTGAGAACATGATTAGTGCCCCTAGAGTGATTAATGTAATATAGTTTTAGTATTGATATCAGAAATTGCTAGGAAGGTGATTAAGTTTATCATGTACCTTATATTCTTCATGTATATCTCTTAAGCTTTAATAAATATGTTTTATATCATTTGCCTGAATCCTGCCGATTTTATGAATTCAAATAGCCACTCATAAAATTACTACCGAACCTAGCGGGAGGGACATATGAATATAGTTTGATCTTTCAAGCCACGATTGCATGTAAAACTAAGAGAAGTGAGAATAGTTAAATTAGTGTTTGAGATTTTATTACTGTGTATTATTCTGAGATAGCCACCTTGGATAAGAATCTTATCTATCCTCTATATTGGCTGGTGCAGCAAAAAAAATAAATTCGTCAATATTTAACAGGCAGACTGTCTCAGGGGACAAAATCTTAGGGCCTTATCCCATACATAGACAAAGCCCTAATGAATGAAAGGATTACACGTGACAAAATATGGGAAAGGCCTGAATCATAGTTTGTTTAAGAAAAGGAGAGTGATAGCTGATTTATCACTCTCATGCTACATCAATTCCAAGCTTGTTTAGTGAAATCAAAACTGCCTCTTGTAACTCTTCAGATTTGTGACTTACATTAGGAATGAAATGCAAGAAATGCTCCACAGGAGTTCCATGTTCTTTCATATATTGTACAATGAAGGACAGCTGATCAACATGAGACAAGTCTGGTGTTGAGTCAACACTTATGGAATAGTACTTAGCTATTTTAAGTTCTTCCACAATAAATTGGATTACTTTCTCTCCCATTATTTTAATAAATTCCTCATACGTGGTAAAGGAAAGATAGGAAACGAAACCTTTTCGTTTCTTCTCCGCTTTTGGCAATGTGCTCAGCAAGAAAGGGTCAAATTCACTAATTAACTCTACACACATCATTACATTTCCATTATGCACAGAACCAAAAATGTTATCCTTTCCCCTTAAAGCAAGTCCTCTACTGGCGAATGTTTTTACAACTGCAACTACTCATTTTAACACTGCCTTCCAGTACTTAATTTCTTCTTCCAGTTGCTGAGTTATTTGTAGGTCAATTCTCCCTGCAAGATTTCGTCTTTGTTTCAGAGCTATCAGACAGTTCATATGACTAATTGCTTTCTCGTGATGACTCACTCATGCTTCTGCATTTTTCCAGTCATTAAATCCACTGACAAAGTAACTATCGTCAGCTCCCCCCTCCACCAAAAACACAACAAGGTGCACAGAAGATCTTTCCGGTATTAGGAGAGTAAACAAGAGAAACATGTCTTACTTTGTCAGGATAAGCTCTTTGTAATTTTGAAAGATCACTGTCTAAATTTTGTGAAAACCCGTTAACTGCAATATACTCGTGTGTTACATCGTTTATAATCCACTCAGCTGGATCATTACTCACTATCACCTGTGCTGCCAAATTGTTGGGATTTGTTGTAGGCACATCATTTGAAACAGATTCAATTTCCATCTCCTCAACCACTTCTTTTTCTTTTTTCAAATCACAATTACTATTAGCAGATACCAACACAAAAAAAACTGTCCAGTTTTCTTGTCTTTGATACTACTTTGTTAATTTTTGCTTCCTTTTCTTTTCTCCTCTTCTTATATTCACTACCCTTAAGTCGCTTACTACTGTTACTCATGTTTTAAAATTTAAATAGTAATTTAAAACACGCAGGAAGTATCGGAATGATTTACACAATTTATAACTTTTTAAAAGCAAAACAATAAAACAGTATTACCTCTACTCTGATGACAACATATGACAAGGACACTGAAAACTCTAAAAATAATTTCAGATTTTGCACGTCTTAACTGCCACAAAGATATCAGGATACTGAACTAAAGAGTTGAAGGAAGGGCAACAATTAATCTTAATTTGAATTCAAAATAATAAAGAAGGAAAAGTTGCTACAGTTAGTAAGAATAATACCGACACAAAATTAATTAGCATCAATCTCACCAACTGCGATCCCTATTGCCTTTGTGTCAAGTCACCGACAACAATACAGTAGCTTTCCGTGCACGTGTCTCTGTCTTTTTGGTTATGTAGAATCTGATTACATGCCAATATGCTTGCACACTAAACTTACAATGAGGAAAGAAAAATATTTCTCTACTTGTGAGTTAGATGCACCATATAAGGAACATGTTATAATTACAAAAATGAGAGCCTGGAAATTTCTGCCGTCCCTCAAAATTTGCACTCTAGGCCCTAGCCTATACCTAAATATGCCACTGCATACAATTTTTGAATTATCATGATTTTTCTCTTTGTTCCTTAATTTACATTAACCATTGTATATTTAGTAAAATTTCTTATTTCATGCGTGTTTCATATAAATTCATACACAACTTTATGTTACAATGTCAGTATTGATTATTTCTTGTCTTGAATGTTTCTGTATACTTCCCAGAACACTTCTGTATTTTTGTGATGCATTTCCTCTAGGTATCCAATACGAACCAGCTTTTCTTTTTTCTTTATGTCCACCACTTTCTCTGGGATTGTAGGCTCAATTAAATCTAATTGTTCAACTTTCCATTTTTAAATTTGCCCACATCATTCTACTTGAAAATTGCCTACTGTTTAAGAAGTTTATCTTTGGGTTATAGCTACTCCTTCGTTTCTATTATTATTATCAACAGACCTCCATGGAGTCAAGAGACTCATCGTGGTAGGTTTCACTCACACATGCACAGCTCATCGTACCTCAACTTAAATGCACTCACTGTCCCTGCACTTACCACATCCTCAGGCAATGCATTCCAATTGAATGCCATTCTCCATGTAAAAAATCTAACAGCTTCCAGGGATGCCCTCTCATTCTCTCCCTGTCTCCAGATATTCTATAAAATATCTTATCCACGCTAATCTGGTAATTACCCCTTACCAACATATACATCTCAATCATGTCTCTCCCTCTTCCTTCTATCCACAATGTTACACTTTGTAACATTAAACAGACATCCCCACACCCTCACCAAACGGCCAGCCTATTTAGGTCCTCTTTGCAAAAAGCTACAACATCTTGTCTACTTCTCATAACTTTCCTCAACTTTGCATCATCTGCAAACAACTGTATATAACCGTTTAAGCCCTTTCCAATGTCATTTACATACAAATTAAATAACAATGGCCCCAAAACAGACCCCTGGGGCACGCCACTAATGACTTTCCTCTTCTGGGTTATCATTCCCCCCATACACAACCTGTTGATAGCTATCAGACAGCTAATCTCCAATCCAGTGCACTAATCTATTATTCAATCCCATCTGTTACAATTTAATTGCCAATTTTTCATATGCTAGTCTATCAAAAGCCTTTGCAAAATCTAAATATACTACTGCATATACCTCACCCTTGTCCAATGTATTTGTAACCTTGTTATAATAACTAAGCAGATTGCTAAAACATAATCTTCCTTTAGCAAACCCATTAAAAAGAATTCTACTGCTGTCCACCCAGTTCTGAATCCTTGTCCTCACTAGCTTCTCCAACAACTCGACCACAACTCCAGACAAGCTGATTGGCCTATAATTCGAAGCCTTAGTCTTATCACCTCCTTTTTATGAAGCAGAACAATTTTACCATCTTTCCATTCCTTTGGAACCTCCGCTAATCTAAGACTTGTGTTGAAAATGCACATTAAAGGAGTAACTCCTTGGAACATTCCCTCAAGACACACGATGATATACCATCAAGTCTCATGGCCCTGTTGACATGAGACTTGATGGTATATCAAGTCTCATGTCAACAGGGCCCTGTTGATATCAACTTAACTCGATTCCTCGTATACCTCCTTCTCATCACCATCAGTGGTTCTTCTCCCCATTCCCACTGCTCTCAAGTTCTGCATTATGTTACAGTCACAAGGATGGATTACTTTAATGAACTGCTCATTTAACTCCTCTACTATACGAGAGTGGTCTGAAAAGTTCTCAGCCTCGACCATAGATGGCAACACTATCAGCAAGATTTTTTTTTCTAAGTTGTACATCTGTCATAAGCATCCATGTGAAATTGCATGTCATTCTATCAAGTAGTTTGTTTTATACAGCTGTCTGAAGCAAAAGTGTTGTCTGTGTCCCTTGAAATGGATAAAATTGAGTATCGTGCAGTTATAAAACTTTGTAAAAGAATGTTAATGCCAAAAGAAATTCATTTGAAGTTCATAAAAATTTATGGGCACTCTTCTCCTTTGTTTTCGACAGTTAAGAAATGGGCTGCCAAGTTTAAACATGGGCATACCAGCCTTGAAGATGATCCACGTGAAGGACATCCAAAAAGTGTAACAACACCAGAAATCTTTGATTAAGAGTACCATATGGTATTGGATGACCAGTGAGGCAAAGTGCGTGAAATTGCTGAGACTATAGGCATTTCAAAAGAATGTGTAGGATATATTTTGCATGAAGAATTGCAAATGAAAAAGCTTTGCGCAGGATGGGTGCTGCACTTGCTCACAGCAGATGCTTGGAGCATTTTAACAAGAATAAAACTGATTTTGTGCATAGATTTATTACTATGGATGAGACTTGGATTCACCATTACACACCAGAATCCAAACAGCAGTCAATACAGTGGACAGAAGCCTGTTGTTCAGCGACAAAGAAGACAAAGTCGGTTCCATTAGCAGGAAAGGTCATGGCATCGGTGTTTTGGGATGCTAAAGGCATTTTTTTATTAATTATCTTGAAAAGGCTAAAACAATAATTGGAGAATATTATTCCGATCTTTTAACCAGACTAGATGAAAAAATTCAAGAGAAAAGACCTGGTTTGCAGAAGGAAAAAAAAATCATCTTTCATCAGGACAATGCATCTGCCCACAAAGGTGAGTTGGCAATGGGGAAATCTGCACTATCTCTTCCCAAAAAACTAAAACTCTTCCTCACTAGTCAGTATTTTTCTTTGAATCAAGAGGTGATTGCAGCTGTAGAGGGGTATTTTGCAAATCTTACTGAGAACCACTACAGGGACAGGATAATGGCGCTGGAGCATCATTGGAATAAATGTATTAGTTTTAAGGGAGATTATGCTGAAAAATAAAAATAATTTTGAAATTATAAATTTGTTTTTTCATTGTTAGCCTGAGTACTTTTCAGACCACCCTCGTATCTCCTATTTAGTGTTTATAATTCTCCCATTATCACTGACCAACATTATCTTCCCGTAATCATTCTCCCTTCTACTGGCCACATATTGAAAATTTTTTTAGCATCATTTGCTAACTGCTGTTCATAGTGCACTTTTGCTACCCTTACTAAGTGAGTCACCTTCCTTGCTTGCTCTTTGTACTCCTCATGTAACTGATTATCTCCACTCAGCTTGTGCCTCCTCTACAATGCCATTTTCTTCCAGAGTGAACACTCCACCTCTTCAGTCATCCATTTTACACCAACCTTATTTAATGTTCTGGCCTTTGGAACACACTCAGTCATTGCCTCTGCCATATAATTTCTAAGTAGAGACCAAGCATCATTGATTTCCTTCCCATGCAATTCCTCATTCCATGATATTACTTTAAGCTGCCTCCTGAGTTTGCCATAATCACCACCTTATAGTTCCACATATAACTCTTTCTCACAAAACTCCCGATACATCTGGCCACCACCTAAGTGATCACTTCATGGTCACTTTCACCACTGGAGGATGACATGACTCTTCATTTACAACAATATCTTCTGATGAGATAATCAAATTCAACTCTCTTGATCCATGTGTGGTATCTGTTACATACTACTTAAGGTAGTTATCCCTTAAAAATTCAAAATATATTATCTTTGGTTTCTGAAGCTGTCTCTTCATTCCAATCTATATTACCATAATTGAAATTGCCCATAATGATCACCCTTTTCTTATTAGTCAGACCAGTTTGTCTAAACATTTCCTTCTCACTGCCTTCCACATTACCACTGTCGGTATTTGCTCCTGGCATCTCCACTCTAAATGGGCACAACTCCTCTGCCATTGTCAGTAATACTCCTTATCTCTTTTTGCTTTGTCCATCTTTGTGAAAAACTACATATCCCTTCATTTCTATTCCTTTCAGAATGTCATCCTTGTTCAACCATGTCTCATTTATACCAACAATTTTTGGGTGATTGAACTCTGTCAGTGCTACAATTTCATTCTCCTTGTTTTGAATCCTTCTAGCATTTGGAAACATGCACACTAACTCATTTCTGTTTCTATGACTGACTCCTCTACACTTTCCCCTATCCATTCCTGTCTATCATCACTGATACTACACCTCTCCCTAGACCTCCACATCCTTGAGTGTCTTAATCCTTTCTTTCACACTCACACTTCTACTGCTGAAACCATCATTTACACTTTTCAAGCAGTGTCCCCCCCCCCTGCCCACTCTGTGTTTCTTCTCTCTTATTCTCTCTACTCATACCACTCACTTCTCCATTCACAAACTTGCCAACCTTACTCTCCTACTCTTCCACAACACCTCTTGCTTCCTCAGGTCTTACATTCACTTCAGTCATTCTCTCTCTTGCTGCAACAATTTCTCCACACCAAATATTTAGATGTAGAAACTCACATATTTAGTCAAATATTTGAATAAATATTCAGATTTGGTGAGAAACTCACACCAAATATTTAGATGTAGCTGATCTCTTTTATACTTCTCTATCTGCTCCTCAAACTCATCCCACACATTTACAAAATGAACTCCTTTTTCCTCACACAACTCTGCTAGCATACCATTCAAAATCTTCATTCACCTTCTCAACTCATCATTATCATACCTGGCAACACACTGACTACCTTACCTACTACACTGTTATCTTTTGCTCTCCTTAACAACCCTCATGACATCCCTCCTTACATTCTTCTTGTTACCAGTCAGATCATTCCTATTGATTGCTAACTACCACACCAACTCTTTTTCTCATGTATACCTCTTATCCAATGCTTCAACCACCTTGTTCATTCTACCTCATGGAAAACAGACCTTGTGCACCTTTTCATTCATCACACCTCTTATCTTCAGATCTCCATACATTGCCACTCTCAAATCATTTGATATTTCTTTCAGATCTTTCATCCCATTCATCCTCACATTCCTAATCAAATCCGTAATTCTCCTCAGTTCATTCCTCATACATTTAATCTTTTGTCTCATCTTTGCCAACTCTGCTTTTATATCTTAAATTAGTTTTTCAGTGCATTTATGCAAATATAATTTGCATAAATGGCACTCTTTTTACACATGGTTTGTGTCTCCACAAACCATGTGTCGATTCTTTACAGACTGTCAAGGTCTCTTCCTAATTATTCAGCCTTTTTCACATATGTATGATTGGTTCCATCATAATCAACCAAGAGCTCATTGGTTCTCTCATTTGAAATCAGCATTTTTTTTTTAATGTTCTGAGAGTTATGAAGATGAAAAATGGGTGCGAGTGAAATAGATGAATAGTGAAATTAAACAAACACCATAGAAAAAGATGATGATATAAAAAAAAACAGTAGAGGGCAGTGAACAATTATTTGAGGAACGGAAATACGAAATGCAAGCTAGGAAAGTGATGACAAATATAGTTCTTTTAAAAAAAGAGAAAACATAGTATAAGTGATTAGCACTAGTCCTAATCAAAAATCCTCAAAGATTTTGTTATGTAGCCATTATGAAGGAAGAACAAATTGGTAGGAAAGGAAGGCATTTCATTGGAATATTCTTTGTTTAAATGTAAGATATTGTTCATCAGTCATTTTTGGAAGTTTTTTGGAATAAGAAATAAACTTTAGTGAGATAAACTTTATTTATGTCACAATTTTGATATCTATAGTATGCATCTTCATGAGCATTGTATCTGCAAGATATGTATCCAGACTAAAAATATAAATGTGAGACTTAAGTAAGGTTAATCTAACTATTCTTGTGTGAGAACTGGCAAAGAAGAAATCATGGCCTTATAAGCAATATTATTAACAAAGTCTTGATTCAATTTTATGTTGTTTAACAGAAGACCCATTATTTTGATTTACTGAAAAAGACAATTGTAAATCTGTTTGTATCTAAAGCCTTAGTATTGTTATATATTCTATTAAACATCCTGTAGTATGGAAGGTACAAGAACTATGGATTTTTAAACAGTTTTGCATGTTTATTCCTCAGTGGGGGGAGTGGTTGGCAGAGAGTAGCAACTCGAGTTTTAGAGCCCCCTATATATATATATAAATATATATATATATATATAATATATATATATGGCAACTTGCAGATAGTACACCCTGGCACTTAGTTGCTGGAATTAGCTCCTTGGCTTAAAAGAAATTCTTTTCAAAATTTTTTCATTAAGTATAATTAATTACTGTAAATATACTACTATTCATATATTTGAATAAAATTATAATATGTAGTATTTTGATTGCAGGCTTTTTGCAAACAGAATCTAGAAATGAATGTTACATTTGAAAATGTGATTCAGGTAAGAGGTTTACTATATCATTTTAATTTTTTATTTTTAAAATATCTAAATATTTCATTTAACAGTGAAATAGAATTTTTGAATTCTAGTAATCCTTGGTTCATAGAAGCAATCATCACTAGATTGTTTTTTTTTTTAATCATATAGTAGTAGATATAATAATGTAGTAGAATAATTTATTATTATGAATTCTTCTCCAGGAAGTCCATGTACTCATTAAGGGAACTCCCATTTAGACACTCATACTTAACTACTTATCCCTCCTTGAATGCATTCACTGAAGACACACCTAACAGTAACTCACCTCATCCACTAACCATGGTAAGAAACTAGATCTTCCATATTTTCTAACGAAACTTCTACTCTGCATCCAGGAATGACCCTGTGTTCTACCTCCACAAGCTGCAAAATATCACTTGTGTCTGTACTGTAAGATCCCCTTATTAACTCGTATGCTTTTATTGTATCTCCTGTCCTCTTTCTATTCTCAAACTTTAAAAATCTTATTCTCGCAATCAATATAAAATAGCACGCTTATTTTATTTAGGGACATACCATAGGGACAACCATAAATCAAATAAGCATGCAATTTATATTGATTAGTAAATAGAGGAGCTTCATGAAAAACTTCCATAATAATATATTATTATTCTCACAAGTTAGTGTTCTCTTTACCAGTGCTATTAGCCAATGCTTAATTTCCTTAGGAATGTGGTCCTTAAACTTTAACTCACTTTTCATAATAACCCCTAAGTCAGTAACTTCATTGGCTACTTGCAGAAAATACCCATTAATATGATGCACTGCCTTCAATGGCTTCTATCTAAATACATAACCTTACAATTGGTAACAGTGAACTGACATTTATTGTCAATTGCCAAATGTAAGGTTATGCATCATACTTAGCAAATGACTATGAATGCATTAACAAACGTGTTAACCAATATATTCAATCACCCACAGGGATTCTATATCATCTATGTCCATGATCACTCTTTTTTTGCCTATCATCACCAAATAACTGGATAGACCCTCCCCATTATCATTAATATATGTGTTAAGCAACAACAGCTGGACTGAAATTCACAACTTGGTGATACACTGTGGAAACTTTTTTTACTTGGTTATGATGTATATTACATTCTATTTTAATCCTTATCAGTTGTTGGTCCATTTATTGTTTAGTCTGTATGTATGTGACATTGGGAAGGATTTGACAGACATACAGCTTTTTTTTTTTAACTAATGATGCAAAAGTAGTGGGATAATTATGAATATGCAAAATGATTTGACTAAGCCAGAATTGTGGACAAGTGAAAACGGATGTCGTTTTATTGTTAGTAAATGTAAAGTTATGCACTTTGGTGCAAAGAGATATCTAATAGCATATCACATTGGTGGGGTCATTGTAGAAGAAACTGATCAGGCTGGGAATTTTGGAGTTTTGATAGATAGGAATATAAGACTCAAGAGTCATATAGGAAAGACTTCAAATACAGTCCAGAGGATAACAGTAATGATGAAATAAACATTGACCTGTAATAAAGTCATTTTTGTCTCTTTATAAGGCCTTGATACAATTTTGCCTGCATATTGTGCCCAAATCTGATCTTCCAGGTCATGCAGATACAGTGGAGAGTGTACAAATGCAGGTGTTAAAGATGATATCAGAACTG